>NC_137794.1:4582942-4845442 GCF_963383645.1 Muscardinus avellanarius | reverse complement strand
GGAGATTGAACCCAGGGGTGTTGCGCTATACCTCGGAGCTATACCCCCAACCCCTTTTTATTTTTACTTTTTTTTTTTTTTTCTGGTACTGGGGATGGATCCCAGGGGCATTCCACCTCTGAGCTACACCCCCAGCCCTATTTTTTTTTTCTTTTGGTGGTACTGGAGGTGGAACCCAGGGGCTTTCTACCTCTGGGCTATACTCCTAGACCTATTTTATACTTTATTTGGAAACAGGGTCTCACTAAATTGCTGAGAGCCTCACTATGTAGCTGAGGCTGGCTTTGAACCTGAAGGTTCAATCTTCCTGTGAAGCCTCCCAAGAACTGGGATTAACAAGTGTGTGCCACCCGGCCTGGTCCATGTAGGCAATCTGATTCTTACTTTTCAGAGGAGAACACTTGTTTTCAGAGAGGTTTTCTAAGATTTTATGGCTAATGGGTGACACCAAGCCCATGATTTTTGTACTATGCCTGCGTTAATGAAATTGTTTTAATATATATATATATATATATATATATATATATATATATATATATATATACACACACATATATATATATAATTTGTGGTACTGGGGTTCCTGGAAACCCTTCTACCTCCAGGCTACATTCCCAGAGCTATTTTTTATATTTTTATTTGGAAACAGGGTCTCTTAAGCCAGCGGGGCTGGCTTCGAACCTGAGCAATCCTCCTGTCTCCGCCTCCCAAGCGCGGGGATTACAAGCGTGCACAACCATGCCTGGCTTAAATACACACACACACACACACACACACACACACACACACATATATATATATATATATATATATTTTTTTTTTTTTTTTTGGTGGTACTAGAGGTGGAACCCAGAACCCAGAGGCTTTCTACCTCTGGGCTATACTCCCAGACTCGTTTTTTATATTTTATTTAGAAACAGGGTCTCACTAAGTTGCTGAGAGCCTAAGTAGCTGAGGCTGGCTTCGAACCTGTGATACTCCTGTCTTAGCCTCCCAAGCACAGGGATTACAAGTGTGCACCACCACGCCCAGCTTAAATATATTTTTTGGGTGAAAAATACGGCTGCATCCGTACAAAGCTAAACATAAAACTGAAGTTGTTTTTTTGTTTTGTTTTTTGCGGGTCTGAGGATGGAACCCAGGGGCATTCGACCTCCGAGCTACACCCTCAGCCCTATTTTTTATTCTTTTTTTTTTTTTTTTTTTTTTTTTGGTGGTACTGGGGTTCCTGGAAGCCCTCCTTCCTCCGGGCTACACTCCCAGACCTATTTTATATTTTTGAAACAGGGTCTCTTACGCCAGCACGGCTGGCTTCGAACCTGCGCGATCCTCCTGTCTCCGCCTCCCAAGCGCGGGGATTACAAGCGTGCGCCACCACGCCCAGCTCTATTTTTTATTCTTTATTTTGAAACCGGGTCTCACTGAGTTGCAGAGGGCCTCACTAAGTAGCTGAGGCTGTCCGCGAACCGCGATCCTCTGGTCTCAGCCTCCTGAATGCTGGGATGACGAGCGTGCGCCACCACACCCGGCCTGAAGTACCTGGACTAAAGCTGATAGGATCTGTTCTCTATCAGTACTTAACGACTGATATGAGCATTGCTGAGTCAAAGTACATTTATAGCATCCAGTTTCCGAGTGTGAATTGGGAATCACAGCTTGCGTTAGCCACGCTGTGGTTTATTTCACATGGCATCAATTAATATTTGGCCCCGTTTCCACATGTAATAGGAAAGGAAGGCAGTTATTTAAATAATTCACTGAAATATGTCCCATTTTACACTTAAAATATTTCAATGAAAATATTTTGAGAAACTGAATGTTTGTGTGTATTTGTCTCAACTGAATTCTCTGACTTACTTTCAGATATTGATAGATCCCCAAAATGTAACAAAAAACCAGTTTATTTTCTATTTTATACAAGAGAATTTTTAGCTTTTCTCACATTTTCTTAAAAGGAAAGTAAAATAGTCCTTGACATATGTTGGGTCTAAAATAAACCTGACAAGAATTAGAAATTAAATAAATCTAAAATATTTTAAGGCAGTATAAAATAGAAAAAGGATTAGACATGAATTAAGTATAAAAGAAGAGAACTCCAAATTCCTCTTCATTATCATAAGAACTTATCCATGATGGCAGAAACCCTAAAGATGGCGTGGTTAATAAACTGCAGTTAATGAGATTTGTTCTCCAGACTCAATTATTGGTTGCTTGCACAAACTCAAGATTCTCCTACCTCAGTCTTCCTTATGTCAGCTAATATAAGTAAATCTGTTCTTTTGTTTCTCAGAAGAAATACTTAATCATTCTGTGTGTGTGTGTGTGTGTGTGTGTGTGTGTGTGTGTGTGTGTGTGGTACTGGGGATTAAACCCAGGGGCATTCTACCTCCGAGCTACACCTCCAGCCCTATTTTATTTTTTATGTTGAAACAGGATCTCATTAAGTTGCTGAGAGCCTAAGTAACTGAGGCCTCCCAAGTACTGGGATCACAAATGAACGCCAGCACCCCCCGGCTTAATCATTCTCGATTTCTCTTTTATAAAATCCTGAATCCATTCTCTTAGCAAATTATAGTGGTTTTCAAGATAGATTCACAAGCCGGGCGTGGTGGCGCACGCTTGTAATCCCCGCGCTTGGGAGGCGGAGTAGAGACAGGAGGATCGCACAGGTTCAATGTCAGTCCTCTACCAATAGCCTCATAGTCCAAGCACATGAGACCTTCTCCTTGCAGCTTCCTGGTACTCCTTTTTTTTTTTTTTAAATCTATCTATCTATCTATCTATCTATTTATTTATTTATTTTTGCAGTACTGGGGATAGAACCCAGGAGCATTCGACCTCTGAGCTATACCCCCAGCCCTATTTTTTATTCTTTATTTAGAAACAAGGTCTCACTAAGTCGCTGAGGCTGCCCTCGAACCTGTGATCCTCCTGTTTTAGCCTCCCGAATCCTGGGATTACAAGTGTGCGCCACCATGCTAGGCTTCCTGGTTCTCCTTTGACAGCGCGGCTCCCTGCCTTTTTTCTGGGTCGCTCTTGCTCAGCTAAAAGGGTCTCGTGGCAGTTCTTTTGACTTCCCAGAACTGTCTTCCTGGTTCTCACCCTCTGAAATGCCCTTCCTTCAGAAATCTTCACGTACGTCCTTCACTTGGGAGGCCAAGCCCAAATACCCAATTTAGAAATAATTCCCCAATTTAGAAATGACAATTCACTAAGTAGCTGAGGCTGTCCGAGAACCACGACCCTCTGGTCTCAGCCTTCCGAATGCTGGGATTGCAAGCGAGCGCCACCACACCCGGCTAATGATTTAACTTTTAATTAATTTTTTAATGGTACTGGGGCTTAGATTCAGGGTCATTCTACCTCCGAGCTACACCCCCAGTCCTTTGTATTTTAGTTTATTTTGAAACAGAGTCTGGCTAAATTGCTGAGGCTGGCTTCGAACCTGCAACCCTCCCATCTCAGCCTCCCAAGCACTGGGATTGCGGGCGTGTGCAGCCGTGTTTGGCTGGCTGCAAGTTTTCAGTTCACTTGGGCCAATCATCTCATCATATAGACATGAAAACGGAGGCCAACTGTCTTGCCCACGTAGCACAGAGTTGAATTCTTTTTTGATCAGAACAACTTGCTCTAAGTATGAAATAAAGTCCCTTTGAGATCGCAACTGGAAAGTAGTAGAGAGCGAGCTGAATACATCAACAAGTGCTATTCAATTCTACCACTTTATGTTCACGATTATAGCTTTTTTTTTTTGTATTAGGGATTAAATCTAGGGGTATTGTACCTTTGACCTACAGTCCAGCCTTTTTTATTTTTTATTTTGAGACAGGGTCTCACTAAGCTGTTGAGACTGGACTTGAACCTGCTATCCTCCTGTCTCAGCCGCCCCGGGATTGGGATCACAGGCATGTGCAACCATGCTGGGGCCATAATTACAATTTAACCATTACAGCTCTAAAGCAGACAGAGCAACAGATAAAATATTTGATAAATAGAAAAATCAAAGTTTCCAAAAGTAAGAATTTGCAGGTTGCTTAGAGTGAAGGGTCCCCATAAAATCTTCATGTGAAGAAACCACCTAGTTACAGAGGTGGCCGCATCACTGTTGTGGCTTCTCAGAGCTTAGTCAGTTTTAAAAAGCCAACGGGCATTTTTTTACTTAGATATGTGACTTGGTGAGTCTACACGAAGGTAATAATGTCAGGCGAATGGAAACGTCTACACTCACAACACTTTATTTTCCGTAAGTGACTTTGTCCAGGAGATGGGGACATTTTTGTGCCATGATGAATTCGTTTGGGCTCCTGATGTGTTTTCCCCATATACTTTGGAGATCATTTATTTTTCTGAGAGGGGGTAGTCATCAAAATCTTAACTTCACAACAGCTTCTTTGTTTGAGCTGGGCTATAATTGAGATAGTCTACTAGCTTAGGATATTTGAAATTAGTCTAATGGAAAAAATATTTTTGTACCCTTGTGGACAATGCTCTCATGGCTAAATCAAACTTTGAAAAATGGACTTTCATAGATTACAGGAAGCAGGAGCAGTAAGACAACTCATGTGATTTCAAAGCAGGTCTGGGGGTGGAACCCAGGGGCACTCGACCTCTGAGCTACACCCCCTGCCCTATTTTTTTTTTTTTATTCTTTATTTTGAAACCGGGTTGCATTGAGTTGCAGAGGCTGACCTCATTAAGTAGCTGAGGCTGTTGGTGAACCACGATCCTAAGGTCTCAGCCTCCCGAATCCTGGGATTACAAGCGTGCGTCACCACGCCCAGCTTCACAATTTCTTAAGAGTGAATTTTTAAGATCCCCGGGCCAATGCCTTCGCTTACTTTTCTTTCTCCACGTCTTACTTCGACTAATGTCTGTTTTGTGTAATCACAAGGGGTTAAACATCAGTAACCCAAGAGTCAGAAGATGCCAGCTCTCTTCAATGAACTAAGTTAAATCTGGTTTACATCTATGAAGGTGAAACTCTCATGGTAAGAGTCATTGAACGTAATATTTATTAGCATGCTCTTTTTGTAGTTATATTACTTTTACAAGGATATCTTTTTCTGACTTTTTTTTTTTTTCAACAGACCCAAAAGAGCCTTTTAACTATTGTCTATGAACCAATCCTCTTTTTTAAGAAGTTAGGACAATTCCCCGTTACTTTCCCTTATCCTGCGTGCTTTGCCGACATGAATTAAGCACCGATTTATTATGGTGCTGAGCTTTCACATCCTAAATATTTTTCTGGAAGTTTAAATATTTGGCAAACGTTGAAGTGTTGGAGTTATTAAAGAGAAGCCAACACGTCCAGCTGCAAAGGCACATGCCTGTCATGCCAGCGCTTGTGAG
This sequence comes from Muscardinus avellanarius, assembly GCF_963383645.1. Lineage (NCBI taxonomy): Eukaryota > Metazoa > Chordata > Mammalia > Rodentia > Gliridae > Muscardinus > Muscardinus avellanarius. The sequence continues at coordinate 4,840,093 of NC_137794.1, read as the reverse complement.
GCTGACACGGGGAGGCTTGTAGGTTTGAGGCGACTGAATGTTAATTTAGCAAGACCTGGTTTCAAAATAAAAAAATAAATAAGAAGGGCTGGGGGTGTAGCTCAGAGATAGAATGCCCCTGAGTTCAATTCTCAGTAATAATGTACACACACACACACACACACACACACACACACACACACCAGAAGACTCAACTACAATTCACAGAGGCAGTAACCAGTCACCATTTTCGCCAAACAACATAAGCAAATAGGAAAGATTCTTTCAGAACGTAAATATTCATAGCAAGAAAATAATGTGAGCAGTAAGTTTAAAACACTTGGTAAAGGTTAACAGTTGAATATTAAATATTTAATTGTGGTGGCACACACATCACCCTAGAACTTGAGAGGTTCACAGGTTCGAGGACAGCCTCAGAAATTTAGTGAGGACCTCCAAAACTTAGTGAAACCCAAATTTCAAAAGAACAACAACTGCCGGGCGTGGTGGCGCACGCTTGTCATCCCCGCGCTTGGGAGGCAGAGACAGGAGGATCGCGCAGGTTTGAAGCCAGCCGTGTGCACTGGCTTAGGAGACCCTGTTTCCAAATAAAAATGTAAAAATAGGTCTGGGCGTGTAGCCCGGAGGTAGAAGGGCTTCCAGGAGCCCCAGTACCACAACAAACAAACAAAAATAACAACAACAACAACAACAAAAATACCACTGGGGGTATAGCTCAGAGGTAGAATGCCCCTGCGTTCAACGTGAGATTTATACATATATATTATGTGTGTATATATATATATATATATATATATATATATATACACATACATACATATACATTATGTTGTGGGGTGTGTGTGTGTGTGTGTGTGTGTGTGTGTGTGTGTATTTGACTTGACATGGTAAAAGCAGATGTGAACATGGATGTTGTCTTTCCCAAACAGTTGAAAATATATAAACTTCAAAAGTGAAAGCAATTAAAATCATTGTTTCACGATCTTGTTACTTACTTACTGTAGTCCTGGAGATTGAACCCAGGGGCATTCTACCTCTGAGTTACACCCCCAGCCCTATTTTATTTTATTTTTTTTATTTTGAAACAGAGTCTCATTAAGTTGCCTACTGCCTACTACCTTGCAGAGGGGCTGCCCTAGGGAACCTGCGATCCTCCTGTGTCAGCCTCCCAAGTACTGGGATTACAAGCGTGTGCCACCATACTCAGCTATGACCTTTTATTTAAAGACCTACATCTGCAACAATGAAAATACAAGGGCAGGAGTCAGGCGTGGTGGCCAAGGCTTGTAATCCCCGCGCTTGGGAGGCGGAGACAGGAGGATCGCGCTGGTTCGAAGCCAGCTGCGCTGGCTTAAGAGAGCCTGTTTCCAAATAAAAATATAAGAAAAATAGATCTGGGAGTGAAGCTTGGAGGTAGAAGGGCTTCCAGGAACCCCAGTACCACCCCAAACAATCAAACAAAACAAAAAACAAGGGCAGGCTATCCAGTTTAATAGTGTGTGTGTGTGTGTGTGTGTGTGTGTGTGTGTGCGCGTGTATACTGGCCAAAATCCTCAGGAAAAATAAACGTGATTTGTCCATAGACTTGGTCTTTAAATGCCTGAGTTTGGTATAACGAGACAGAGGAAAATTAATTGCAGATCGTACGGAATGCCCCTGGAATGACTTTGTGCAAGGTCTGAGGACGGGCGTGGGTAGCCTTAACGCCTGCGTCCCACGCTCACACTCGGTTCCCTACACGGTTCTAAAACCACAATCCGGTTTGGACCCCCCACCCCACCCCAACTCCTTTAGAGAAGCGTGCATTGGCCATTCTGAGCCAGGGGTTGAAAACAAACGTCCCGTGTAGGTCGCCCAGCCCTTCCCAAATCCTAACCCTTTCCGGCCCGCTCCTAGAGGATCCCAGCCAGGGGGCAGACACCTTTCGAGTCCCCACCACCCCTCTAATCCCCAGGTTGCTGGCTGGGCTCTCAGCACAGCCGCGCGGCTCCGCCCCGCCCCCGGCCGCGCAAGGCCACGCCCCCGGAGCGTGGCGGAAGTAGCTGGCGCGGCCCTGGAGCGTGGCGGAAGTAGCTGGCGCGGCCCGGGAGCGTGGCGGAAGTATATCTCCGGGCAGGAGGCCGAGCGCGCATGCGCCGCTCCGCCTGGGGCAGGGGCGTCCGTCTGACTCCCTCCGCGGTCTGGCCCACCGCCGCCCCGCAGAGTCCGCGCTCACGCCATCTTGCCCCCCCTGGTGCCCGCGCCGTGCAGCCGAGTCACCTTTTCCCTTTCTACACTCTCGGTCCCCCATCGCACCCCTTTCCAATCGGTCCCCGGCCGCAGCTGCAGAACACGCGCCATCTGCACCCCCACAGTGTCCACGCGGGACGCGCCGCCGTGCCTGCAAGTGCCCTTAAAGCAGAGGTTGTAGGGGGCGTGGGGGGCGGCGGCGGGAGCGGTCAGGGGACCCGAGGGGCCCGGCGAGCGATCGGGGGACCCCCGCCCCTCTCGGTGGCTGGGGGCGCGGGCGCGGGGGAAGCCGGGCCCTGAGCCGCGGGGAGCCCGGGGGAGCTGGGCCGGGGGTCCGCCGGCGCCCGGAGGGGCTTCTGCAGAGGATTACATTGTTGCCTTGTGCAGTGGGGAGGAAGAGTTTGGCAACTGTAGCGGAAGAGTAGCCTCCCCAAAGAGGGAAAGTTCCCCGGCCCTCTACGGGGGGCGCACCTCTGTGACCCCTGCGGCAGTCTTTTCGCTCAGTGTTGCCTGGGGCTGTGGTCCGCCAGATGGGATCCTTACAGCCTAGTGGTGAGGTCGCCGTGAGATCTTACAAGTTCTCTAAACACTTAGAACAGCGATAGGCACCGCTCCCTGCCGCAGCCGGAATGACTCTGCATGCATTTCCTTGTTCCAAGCGTTCAGAATGACTGATTCTTGCTTTTCCAATGAAAAATCAGGACGCTGCGTGTGACAAGTGAACGTGAACTTACAGAGATAGTGGAATGTTATCTCTGACACTCACAGCCCATCCTTTAACGCAGTTATTACTGTCCACGTGAATAAACTAGCATCCTTCCAGGATGGTATTAGCAATTTTACGTCATTCTAAACTAATTGAGTATACACAAACTGAGTATTTATTTTGTGGTATTGGGAATTGAACTTTGGTGGTACTGGAGGTGGCACCCAGAGGCTTCCCACCTCCGGGCTACACTCCCAGACCTATTTTATACTTTACTTGGAAACGGTCTCACTAAGTTGCTGAGAGCCTCACTAAGTAGCTGAGGCTGGCTTCGAACCTGCGCGATCCTCCTGTCTCAGCCTCCCAAGCGCGGGGATTACAAGCGTGCGCCACCACGCCCGGCTCCATTTTTTTTTTTTTTTTTTTTTTTTTAAATAGGGTCTCGCTAAGTTGCTGAGACTGGCCTCAAACCTGTGATCCACCTATCTCAGTCTCCCAAGTCCTGGGATTATAGGTGTGTACCACCACGCCCAGCTAACATGTGGTTTATTTATTTGGGAGAAGACCTAGAGTCTTAGTGTTTTTGAAGAGCAGACCTCTGAAAGGTGTACCTGAAGAAAAACTGGTGGAATTTATGGAATATTCCAAAAAAGGCTGAATTTGATTCACCACGAGGAACGATTATTTGGTGGTATGTTGCAAAAACAGAATGTGTCTCATGTATTACTGCAAGTTTCTTGTCTGGATGGTCAGGCAGAGTGTCTGGGTCCAGAAGAGCACTGTCCATAGAGCTTTTTGCCAGGATGGGAATGTTATATAACGTTATTTAATTTGCTTTGCTTGGTCTCTGCAGCAGCTACTGGGTACAAGCGGCTCTTGAGCACTTGACATGGGGCAGGAACCAACGTGGAACTTACATTTAATTTTATTAATAAATTAACTGCAATTTAAGCAGCTACTGTATGGGCTTAAGTACATCTACAATTTTGAGAGCCCTTCCAGGCTTTTTTTTTTTTTCCTTTTTTTTTGCAGTACTGGGGATGGAACCCAGGGGCATTCGACCTCCAAGCTCCACCCCCAGCCCTATTTTTTATTCTTTATTTTGAAACAGGGTCTCACTGAGTTGCAGAGGGCCTCACTAGGTGGCTGAGGCTGTCGGCTAATGGCGATCCTCCAGTCTCAGCCTCCCGAATGCTGGGATTACAAGCATGCGCCACCACGCATGGCCCCTTCCAGTTTTTCATTTGGTTGAGTTTTAAATCAGAGAGGCTAGCTCTTGGTACATTTACTGTCTTAAAGAATTATAACTAGAGTTTTCTTTAATCCTCATCATGCTGTATTGTAATCTTGGGTTTCTAATATCCTTTATTACTTTCCTTAGTTGTTAATGAAAGCTTTTCAACTCTTAATAGAAGTGTTTCCCATCTGAAAGATGGTGCTTTTTGTTTAACTTTTTGTTTAAAAAAATTTGATAAATTAGAGCAGTAACCTGTGAGCATTGGAGCATTTTTAGAAATAGTTTTGTTATCTGTGTTCAAAACTTCTGGTTCTGGGGATGTGGCCCAGTGATAGAGTTGATTAGCATGCATGAGGCCCTGAATTCAATCTCCAGCAACACACACACACACACACACACACACACACACACACACACAACCAAACCAAAAACCCAAAAAACAACAACAAAAAATAAAAACAAAAAAACCAGATCCCCAAACCAGAAAGTTTCTGAAGAATAAGTGAAATTTGGTGATAGGTATTTCAGAAGATACTTCATTTGAAATATTTCTTTTTCTTTTCTTTTTAAAAAAATTTTTTTTGGTACCGGGAATTGAACCCAGAGGCATTCTACCTCCAAGTTGCGATCCTCCTGTCTCGGCCTCCCAAGTACTGGGATTAACGCCTGTGCCACCATGCCCGGCTTCAACATGTTTGATACTATTTTCAATTCAGATATATCTTTTGAGTGTGCATTCTGTATGTATCCACTGTGACAGATTGCAATGACGGATGGGGAAACTTGAGTTTGAGCTATTAGCTGATCCGTATGCAAGGTCCTAATATATTGATTAATTCTTCTTGTAACAAAAACAGTATCACCATGACTTTTAAATTTCTACCTTCCAGCATCTCTCCCAAAGCTCTGCAGGTTTTTAACCTCTGAGTGTGGAAGAGTTGTCGCACACTTGACCTGCAGAAACTGAGTTGGGTTTCTCCTTCCCAGCATACCTCGTCTTGGTAAACGGCAGCGCCATTTCATTAGTCGTCGGGGTCCCCAGCCTCGGAGCTGCCCGTGACGGTGCTATCTCACACCCCGTGTCTGATCCCCCCGCAGATTGGCTCTGCCTTCTACAGAAAGTCCAGAACCGGATCAGACCTCACCATCTTGTTACAGTAACTTAAGCCACTACCATCTACACAAGTTCAGTACCTTTGTAGCAGTTCTCCTTGACTGTACCCTTGCTTCCTTATGGTATCCTCAAGGCAGCAGGAGTTACCTTTTTGTTTTTATTTATTTATTTAATTAATTAATTAATTTATTTATTTTGCGTGTTTGGGGATAGAACACAGGGGCATTTGACCTCCGAGCTACACCCCCTGCCCTATTTTTTATTCTTTATTTTTAAACCGGGTCTCACTGAGTTGCAGAGGGCCTCACTAGGTAGCTGAGGCTGGCCGCGAACCGCGATCCTCCGGGTCTCGGCCTCCCGAATGCTGGGATGACAAGCGTGCGCCACCACGCCCGGCTACCTTTTTAAAACATAGACCATTTCAAGTAACTCCCCTTTTCGAATCTCTAATGGCTTCACATTATCTTCAAGTCAATTTTAACCTACTCTGGCCATCAAGGGTTTGCAAACGTGGCCCTTCACAATCCTCAGATCCTCTTTTATTTTTATGGTCCTAGGGATTAAACCCAGGGGACATTCTACCTCTGAGCTACACCCTCAGCCCTGCTTTTGATTATTTTGAAGTGGGGTCTCGCTGAGTTGCGGAGGGCCTCACTGAGTAGCTGAGGCTGGCCGTGAACTGGAACCTCCCGTCCCAGCCTCCCAAGTGCTGGGGTTCCGATCGCCTGCCCCCACGCCCGGTTCTCAGATCTTATTTTCTGCCGCATATCCCCTCCGCCCCCTCACTGTATCCTTGCTGGCCCCAGGGTTTTGGTAGTTCACAGCTCCTTTTCTGGGAGGTTCTTGTTTACTGTCTCTCGGACTTCATTTAGTCTATTGTTACATGTCGCCTTTTATTTGAAATCAGTTTATTTTCATAGCATTTGCTTCTTTCTCGAGATATATTTGTTCGGGTACTTGTTGCCTGCATTATAACGGATTTCTTTTTGTTTTGCTTAGTCACTACTGTAACCTAGTTCATAGAAGTGTTGGGCTTGTAGTAGGTGCCCAGTAAACAGGTATGGATGAATAACCAAAGCACAGATGATGTTGGCTTCAAAGAAGTGTTAGCGCCTTTATTTCAAGAGGAGAAAATAGAGGACAAAGTTCCTGTGGCAGAATTACTGAATGATGGCTTTTTATTTATTTCTCTGAATTTGGAGATACTGTTAGTCACCAGAAGTTGGAGAAGTCATTCGGCGTGGGGCAGAAGTTTAGCTTTAAACTAAATAATATTAAACCGTTATGATTAGTAAACTAAAATAATTATGTGATAGAGAAAGACAAGTTCCTGATATATGTCTGGGAAGGCTTCATAGGGCTGTGTGGTGTAGGGCTCTCGTACACCACAGGATTTTGGTAGGTGGAGGGGGTGTCACATTGTTCTAGAAGATACTACAAGTAGGGAGAACCATGGGGGTAAGGGTTCCAGAGAACTTGGGGTGCTCTTGCAGATACTGAGTGTTTGATTTGACTTCTAGAAAAAAAGACGGGGAAGGGCAGGTGGAACTGATTTCAGACAAGTTTTTTTTTTTTTTTTTTTTTGGTTTATTTATTTATTTATTATTTTTTTTGCGGTACTGGGGATGGAACCTTGGGCGTTCTACCTCCGAGCTCTACCCCAGCCCTATTTTTATTTATTTTGAAACAGGGTCTCACTGAGTTGCGGAGGGCCTCACTAAGTAGCTGAGGCTGTCCACGAACCGCGATCCACCTGTCTCAGCCTCCCGAATGCTGGGATTACAAGCGTGCCCACCACGCCTGGTTTCAGACAAATTCTAAACCCAGATTTTGAAAAGCTTTCTTAAAGTCCTCTTGAAATGGTCATATATTAAGATATGGGTGTTACTGTTTGTTATCCTAAATAGTGGCTAGATACGTTTATTTATTTATTTATTTTTTGCTTTTGCATTTCCAGTGATTGATGACTTTGGATGCAGTGTATAACAACGTTGGCTCGACCATAACATTTCTTGCCTTGAGTTTTGATGAAAATGTTCTAATTATAAAAGCTTTTGACTAATGTGTATTATGTGAGATATTGTGAATGATTAGAGTGGAGATTCTGACGCTGAGGATCACTATGTAATTTTGAATTATTTTTCCTCAGCAGTGATATCATGGAAGAAATAAAAAATTCCCTCTCCCAGTACCTGTTAATTTCATTGACTAACGGTCAGGTAGTAAATTGTCCCTGGTTCGCAAACAGCCTGAGCTACTTAGCGAGGCCCTCTGCAACTCAGTGAGACCCGGTTTCAAAATAAAGAATAAAGAATAAAGAATAGGGCAGGGGGTGTAGCTTAGAGGTCGAATGCCCCCGGGTTCCCCAGACCCGCAAAATAAAATAAAATAAAATAAAAATAAATAAAAGAAACTAGTAATTCGAGCCTCAACTCTTTGAAGTAGTCTGGGCATACAGGCATTTCCCATGGTCATTCTCTTTGGCCCTCTAGTCACCAGCAATATCATTCTAGATGGAAACTCAGCGACGTGTTGGTTGTATGTCTCTGGATTCATTTTCTTACATGGAGCGTTACTACAAGCAAAATTTTTTAGGATAATGGTATTTTCTGTGAAGAGGAATATATCCTAAAATTTCATTGTTTTAAATTCAAAGATAAAGCCGGGCGTGGTGGTGCACACTTGTCATCCCAGCATTCAGGAAACAGAACGGAGGATCGCGGTTTGCAGACAGCCTCAGCTACTTAGTGGGGCCCTCTGCAACTCAGTGAGGCCCGGTTTCAAAATAAAGAATAAAAAATAAGGCAGGGGATGTAGCTCGGAGGTCGAATGCCCCTGGGTTCCATTCCCAGACCCGAAAAAAAAAATTAAATAAATTCAAAGATAAATATTACTTTACCCCCCGAAACAAGATTTTACAGGTGTAAGATAGTATTGGCTATTGGCCTAGCGACCAGGCCTACCTATAAAGTATTCATCAGAAAAGAACTTCGTCCTGGGTTCATATGATGGCCGTGGCATGCTGAAATAATCTAGCTCCCAATCTGCACATCTGAGTTCATTTTGGGAAACATGGCAAACAGCTGCTTTTCAATGAAAAGCTAAAACAACTGGAGGACATTAACCCATTGAGAAGATTATAGTAGGTTTTCAGTTCCATGGTAACTGTATTTATTAGAGAAAATTGACTCGAGTGCTTCTGCTTTTAGCAGACTTTTTTTTTTAATGTCTAGAAGAAAGGAAATAAGACATTGGCATGATAGGGCTTTGATGTGTAAAGAAGTTAATGTCTAAAGAAGTTAATTACCTAGATCATCAAACAAAATGTGGGTATGGAAAATAATTATTTTCAAGAGTCTAATGAGCTATCAGCTCTTCATGTCGAGAAAAATGTTATTCACCTGTTTGATTTAAAGTGAAATAACCTGACTGTGGAAGGATGCTCGTGGTTGTAATAAATTGGTATGAGGAGCCGTTGCCTCTTCCCAGTAAATAACCTGGATGTAAGGCGTTTGCAGTGGGGAGACAACTGCGGAAAGCTTTGTTTTGCCTTCAGTGCTGGGGGTCAAACCCCTGGGCCTCCAGGCATGCTGGGCAAGCCCTCTCCTGCGGAGCCACATCCCTAGCCAAAGCTGGGGTTCTAATGTGAGTTTACTTTATGTAAGATCTCTTCTTCTTTGAAGGAGTTGAGGCAGAGTGACTGGATTTGAAACTGAAAAGGGGCAGATCGGCCCAGCCATGCCTCAGTTAGATTTTGGGGCGTAGGATAATTCCACAGAAGAGCACGTTTATCAAATAGGAGATGTGTCAACTCAGATCAGGTACTGTCTTACACCTGTAAAGTAATATTTATCTTTGAATTTAAAACAATGAAATTTTAGGATATATTCCTCTTCACAGAAAATACCGTTATCCTAAAAAGTTTTGCTTGTTTTTTTGTGGGGGTTAGAATCTTTTAACATTTTTCCAAGGTATCACTGTCGCCCTTGTATTGGGCCAGTGGTGGTGGGGGGGCGTTTTCTGAGAAAAATCCAGGCACTTTGGGGGAAAAAATTTTGTTTTAGCTGAGCATGGCGGTGCACACCTGTAATCCCCAGTACTTGAGAGGCTGAGATAGGTTGGAGGCCAGCCTCAGCAGCTTAGGGAGGCCCTCTTTCAAAGTAAAAAGTAATGTAGGGCTGTGGGTGTATCTCTGAGGTAGGATGCCTCTGGGTTCAATCCCCATTACCAAAAAAGAAAACTTTTGTTTCGTCACTTTTGCTCCACGGCTGCTGGACTGTTAGTGACAGCCCTGGCTTCCTCTGCTTTCCTCCGGTTCTAGACTGGGGGTATGACTTTTTTTTTTTTTAACTCCAAGCTTCAACAGGTAATGGAAAAGTAATTGCTTCCAACGTATTTGTGAAACAGAACAAACCTAGGCTTAAACGCCACTTACGGTCTTTCTTGGCATTGGATGCGTGTGGGTTCCAGACTCAGGTGGAATGGAGCTCTTGCTTGCCTTTGCTCTCTGCTCCCACGTTTCTGCCTAGTGACTTTTGGCCAGGCCCTCCGACTGGCCAGAGAGGTTTGGGGCTAGCCCAGTCGCCTCGGTAGCCTGCTGCTTGTCTCAGATCCTTGTCCCGTCGTGCCCTTCTCTTCCATCTCAACCCTGGATGAGTGAACCTGCTTTGGGTTTCCCGTCAATGTTATCATCACCCGCAAAGGTGGCTGGGTTAGAGGGCTGTATTACGATGATAAATTTGGCCCCAATGTGGGGAATGAGTCGAGGTGAGAGAGTATACAGAAAGACCATGTCGATAAGAGTTCGGAGAGAGCCATAGTATTAGGACGAGAGGGCAAGGTTGAGGAAACTTAAGAATCGCCCCGGCTTCTTAGAGAGTGGAGGGGCTGCCAGAGGCCAGGCGGGCTGTGAGCCGGACTGACCACTGGTTGTAATGGGGTCCTTACTTTTTAAGGGAACTTCTTGATATTTGTTGAACTGCATTAGTTTTTTTTTTTTTTTAGTACTTGGGATGGAACCCAGGGGCATTCTACCTCTGAGCTATTATATCCTCAGCCCTATTTTTTAGTCTTTATTTTGAAATACGGTCTCACTAAGTTGCAGAGGGCCTCACTAAGTAGCTGAGGCTGGCTGTGAACCAGTCTCCTGCCTCAGCCTCCCAGGTACTGGGATTCCATGCATGGAAGCCTTTTAAAGCATTCTAGTTCTTAAAACTTGTGATTGTTAAATGAGGATAGCTTAAATTTATGTGAAAGCGGTTAGCGGGTCAAAGGGGGGGATTCTCAAGGTCACTCAGTGTGAGTAGGTAATGTTCATCATGTGCTTAAAATGTGTTAAGTGCTGTTCTGAGTCATTGCATGTATTAGTTTATTTAATTCTCACAAGAACCAGAGGAGAGTGGGGCTGTCAGCCTTACAGATAAGGAAACAGAGGCAGGCAGAAGTCACTCATCCAGAGTGCAGCCAAGTAGCAGAGCCCGGATCAGACCTGGGCAGGTGGGCTGGGGAGCCAGTACTGAGACTGGAGCTGGCAGGCTCGCCGTTGGCCTCACCCCGCGGGCGCTCCACGGTCAGCAGGTGGACCATGCTCTCCTTCATTACCCTGGTCTTAGTGATCACCAAGGCCTGGTGTAATGCTCAGGAACTTCCCCGGGGCAAGCCAGTCCTCCGCGGGAGTAGCCCAAGGAAATAATGATCTCTGCTCTCGAGATCAGAGAGCTGAAGAGCTTCTTCAGCTGTGTGTCCTTTGCGCACAAAACCTCCACCTGGGAGAAGGCCCCTCCAGGCTATGATTGCCTGACTCCTGTCTACGCGGCTCTGGAAGCAGCCTCCTCAGCCCTTCAGGCTGCCCTCTTTGGGCCGGTAACTGGTCCTCCTAACGCTCTTTTTCTACCGCGTCCTTTGCGGGCAGCTGGCTGAGCTTGTGTGGTGGTGATGCCAGGACCTGCCCCCCTGATTCAGCCAGAAGCTCCCCGGAGCGCTTTAGAGTCTGCACATTTCTTGTAAGGAAAAGCACAAGATTGCAGAGTGTGCAGACACATGGGAAATTGCAATATTTCTTGAGCATTTACTGTGTAGTAGTGGGTTACCCACTTTTATGGCTTTTAAGATGTTATTTTGAATAAATCATGATTACTGATTTTAATTTGTTTCATACCAAATGCATTCATTAAAATGGCAAAAATTGAGATTGATGTCCTGGTTTTCTCAGTATACATCAGCTGAAGTTTAAATTGAGTTATTTACCCATAAGATTATAAACTATCACAATGCCTATCTCTCATTTGCTGATTGACTTATTTCTCCATTAGACTTTGGTTCAAATGGGAATTAGATGAGGCTGTAGTTTCCTAATTTTGTATCTTACAGCTACAGAACTCCTTCTTTAAGCAAAGTCCTTCTTGACCTCCCAAATCTACCACCCCGAACTTGATCACAACGGTTGCATCAACCGTAATAATACAAAATTGTAGCAACTAGGAAAAAAAACCCAAGTCAAAATTGTTTGGTGGTCTGAATGAAACTGCACGTATGTGTATGTGTCCAGCAGCCTCCGGGACCTCCCTGCAGAATCATTAATAAATCTTATGCCTTGGAAACCACGAGCTCTATACTATATTAGCTCTAAACATATTTTAGTGAGTGCTTTTGTTATTTGACTATATAGTACAGAATAGGTATTGAGATGCTTCTAACTCAAGGAATTGTTTACCTTAGTTGACTAAGCAGCTCTTTTACCCTTTCACTTCAATAAAGAATATTAAGTATAAGCAAATAGGGCTCATGCAGAAGACGATGGAAATTTAAAACGTTCTGTTCTCTTGGAAGTAATCGCTAGCTGTTATCATGTGCTTATTTGCACCTAAGTGCGCTGTGTAAGCCTTCGTCTCCTTTTTGCTTAGATGAACACCACCGCGGCCAGCCCCATGTCCACTGCCACCTCGAGTAGTGGGAGAAGTACCGGGAAGGCGATAAGCTTTGCCACGGAATTGCAGAGCGTGATGTAAGTATGCTTCCGCACGCCGTCACCACCGCTACTTCAAATACACTTATGTCAAATAAAGGTAAAGGAAATTGACAAAACTTAGCTTGGAAGTAATCTGTGTTTAATCAAGTCAAAGTGGAATGGTCTCTGATAACACTGGAAATGGCCATGTGCAAAGGGGCAGGATTGGTTTGCAGTGCCAAGTGGTATACTATACTGTATTGGAAAAATGAGTGTTGGCTCATCTTTATAAAAGATGGGATGATGATGTAAACATACGTTACTATCGTGTGCCCAACTCTGTGTTACGGATTGTTTATTACTATGTTAGATCTAGGTTTGGAAAATTTGGAAACCGATAATTTTGCATAGTTGAAATGTGGTGGGAGTCGTCAGTCTTTTCACATGCCATACTTCTGTGAGCCAACCTAATAGTTTTTAGTTTAGATGACCTTTGAAATCACTGCTGTTTCGTAATGGTGAGGGAGTTGAAAACACTCGAGTCGCACATTCATTGAGATTTCCTGCCTCATGTGCTGTCCGGCTTGCTTTCTGGCTCCTGGCATCGAGCAAGACAGCATCTCTCGAATGGTGACATCTTTGCTAGAAAACTGTCGGTGCTTACTTAGTTTCCTTTGTTACTGAATCAGGAGACAGTTATCTGCACAGGGAGGGCGCAGCACTGTAGTTTTTCTTTTCTGATTATCTAGCGAGCAGTTTAAAAAAATATTTCTCTCCAATTCGGTGTCTTCCTCTCGTGGGTGTTTACTGCTAGCCTTTATGGTAGATTAAGTCCACCACGTGATGGCTGTCGTTGAAAGGCAAAGTAGGGTTGAGCATATATCTGAGAGTTGCCTGCTCAACGTAAACAACACTGAAAACATTTAGGTTATAGTTTCTCAGATTTTCTGGTCGCAGGGTGTTTTTATAGTCTTAATTATTGAAGACCCAAAAGAACCTTTGGTCATGTCGGTTATGTCTGTAAGTATTTATTTATTATAATTTAAAGATTAGAAATAAAAACATGTTTATGCATTTATTTGAAAAGTAATAAGCTTTTTATATGTTAATGTAAGTAATATATTTCTATTTTTTTGTGGTACTGGGTATTGAACTCAGTAGCATTCTACCTTTGAGCCACACCCCCAGCCCAATTTCATCTTTATTTTTAAACAGAATCTTGCTAGTTTGATGTGAGTCTCACTACTTGCTAAGGCTGTCCTCAAACCTGCCAGTCCTCCTGTCTCAGCCTCCCATGTACTGGGAATATAGGTGTGTGCCACCATACTTGGCTTGTATATAATATATATCTTATAAAAATTATGTTTGAGGCTGAGTATGGTGGCACATACATATAATTCCAGTACTTGAGAGGCTGAGGCAGGAGGATGACAGATTTGAAGCCAGCCTTAGTAAATTATCAAAGCTCTGAGCAACTTAGCCAGACCCTGTTTCCAAATAAAAAATAAAATAGGACTGGGCTATAGGTTGAAGTAGAGTGCCTCCGGGTTAAATCCCCAGCAACCCTCCTCCTCTCTGACAAATTATGTTCTAAAACCCCAAATCGGTAAACTAACTGCTAGATAACATGGGAATAAATTAAACATTAATTTAGAAGCTGTTTACTATGATACTGTTTTTTAAATTGTGGAAAATTTTATTGTGCTCCTATATACTTCTGTGAATTTTAAGTTTTTCACTGTAGTTTAATTTTTTTATGTTAAGGGTTTTATGCTGTGCTGTGTTACGTCTAAAAATATTAAGCATGGTTTAGAAGAATTGTAATAAGGTAATTTTATTTTCCGGCTTAGCAGGTTCATTGATTTACTTTGTGTTTTTAAAAACTTTTAATTTGGAAACTTTTAAGGTCTTAAAACTGTAGAGCATGGTATAATGAGTCCCATGTATTCTATATGTGGCTTTAACAAGCATTGTCTCTTTCCAGTCTTATTCTTCCTCCCTACTCTACTGTTATTTTCTACTGAAATATTTTAAAGCAGAGTCCTGACGTCTTATTTCAGAATTCAAATTATTAGGACAGCGAATCTGTGAGTAGGTAAAAACCATGTTCTCTAGCGGGGGTCAGCAAACTGTAGACACAGACTTGCTGCCCTGTTTTTGTAAATAAAGTTTTATTGGCCCACAGCCACGCACTGATCTGTTCTCCTTTGTTGCTTTCGTGCCGCATGGCAGAGTTGGGTATTTATGACAAAGACCACAGGGCCCGTAAACCTGAAAATATTTATCTGGTCTTTTATAGAAGAATTTCGATGACTTCTGATCTATAAAAGCATCTCTAAGAAGCAAGCTCCGGTGTTTCCTTTTGTCATTTATACTTAGGAAAGGTTCTCCTGGATGCATTGGCTGGACCTCAGGCCATTTAAGAGAACCGAAAAAAGTATAAGCTAAATTGAGCACTTTCTCATTAAAAATTTTTGCAAACATCATCCCGACTAATGTACCCAGGTTGGATTCAGAAGTTATTGTTGGCTGCAACTCTGGAAGAAATGTACATTTGCCTTCTATTTCAGACCTAATAGAGCGGCCACTCCTAAGAGTTAACATTCATTACTTAGTCTCAAGTTATAAGAGTTTATTCACAGAAAGGAAAATAGGGGCAAGATTAGGGGAATCTTTAATAAAAATTTTCCACTGGTATTTAGACTGTCAGGCTTTTGATTGTTTAGAATTAGAATCAGTATATATTTGATCCTCCCTTCTCTGCTTAACTTAATGAGCCAGCGTATGCGGGCTGATGGCTTTTGTTTTGTGTCATAGGGATTTCGCTCTGTGAGTCCTTCCTGCCTTGCTCCTGTCTCACAGCGCCCATACCCCCCTCTGGCCGCTGTTTCTCAGTCCTCTGCTGTCCGGGCCCTGTACCTGAGCTGCTTTCCTCCTGCCCCTGCCTCCACGAGGAATAGTAATGTCATTTCTGGCTTTCCCTAGAAGGTACCTCGTTAATCACGATGCAGATTGGTCACGCTCTCCTATTAAATGTAGAGCTGGCAGCCGGTCTGTTGTACAGTTGCCGTATTTTAAACTTGAGTAGTAACTATCACCAGCAAAGTATTTCTTAGGAAATTCTTCTGCAGGTTGGAAACTACAGAATGAGTGGTCAAACAGCTACTGTTGGCTCGCGACGGCAGTGCTGTCCCCGACTGCGCCTTGGGTGTGCTGCTGGACACACGCACTGTGTGTTCCTTATCGAAGCTCTTTGAATAACATGAGTTGAAGAATCCAGAGGCTATTTATTTATTTCTTTATTTTTGGTGGCACTGGGGATTGAACCCAGAAACATTCTACCTTGGAACTATATCCCTAGCCCTATTTTAAAATTTTAATTAATTAATGAATTAATTAATTTTGTGGTACTAGAGATGGAACCCAGGGGCCTTCTAACTCTGGGCTATACTCTCAGACCTATTTTGTATTTTATTTGGAAACGGTCTCTAAAGCCAGCTGAGGCTGGCTTCGAACCTGCATGATCCTCCTGTCTCAGCCTCCCAAGTGCGGGGATTACAAGTGTGCGCCACCACACCCGGCTGGCTTTTTATTTTTAAGATAAATAAATAGAAGGTTTTAATTCTGTGACTTTTTCTTTTTTGTGGTACTAGGAATTGAACCCAGGGCCATCTTACCTCTGAGCTATACCCCCAGCCCTGTTTTATTTTATTTTGAAACAGGGTCTCACTAAGTTGCAGAGGGCTTCACTAAGTTATTGAGGCTGGCTGAGAACCTGCAATCCTCCTGTCTCAGCCTCCTAAGCACACTGGGATTACAAGAGGGTGCCACCATGCCCGGCTTCTCTGACTATTTTAGGGAAATTGATGTGCATTAAGATACATTGGGAGTCGTAATGTAGAGTGTGTGTGTGTTTGTATTTATATGTATATATAAATGCATACATCTAGTTATATGTCTATGAATTATATTAACAGTATGTTATTTCTATAATCATGTTATATAATTATATATTTTATACTATACTTACATTTTTATAGGTGTTCTGTAACTGGGATGGTGGGCCCAAATGGGCTCAGCAGTGTGTAAATTAGAAAGTGAAATGTTTTCTATCCACATTTCATTCATTTTAACAAATGTTCTTAAGAATGTTGATGTACTACAGGAGTCTTCCTTGGGCTCTCTCCCTTATTTTACCCATTTATCTATTTCTTGTCTGTCGTGTTCTCCTAGGTCAGTCTGAAAGGCCTGCTGATGTTGTTTTTCCAGTTTGGCTATACTTACTACTTCTGTGACCACGTTAAAAAAAAATTTTTTTTTTCCCCTGGGTGTAATGGCACACACTTGTAATCCCAGTGTGCTTGGGAGGCGGAGATAAGAGGATCGCGCAGGTACAAAGCCAGCCTCGCTGGCTTAGGAGACCCTGTTTCCAAATAATAAAAATATAAAAATAGGTCTGGGAGTGTAGCCCAGAGGTAGAAGGGTTCCATCCCCAGTACCACTAAAAAAAAGTTTTGTTAACATTGTAAGAGTTTTTCAAAATGCAAATTTTATCCTTTTAGAAAATCCACAGAGTGAAAAAACTTAATCAGAATTTTCTTCACAGTTAGATTCATTCTTTTAATTGTATACTTCTGCAGATTTTATACTTTTAAAACTCAACATTGGTTGGGTGTGGTGGCACACCTCTGTAATCCCAGGACTTCTGGAGGCAGAGGCAGGAGGTTTGCACTTTTAAGATCAACCGAGGCAATATAGTTAGACACTGTCTCAGATAAAAAATAAGAAGGGTTGGGGATGTAGTTCAGAGGTAGGGCACCCCTGGGTTCAATCCCCAGCACCACACAAACACACAGAAAACAAAAAGCAAAAAAAACACAAACCCACATTTAGTCTTTTTTTTTTTTTTTTTTTTTTTTGGCGGTACTGGGGATGGAACCCAGGGCCATTCTAAATCCGAGTTGCATCCCCAGCCCTACTTATTCTTTATTTTTAAAACCAGGTCTCACTGAGTTGCAGAGGGCCTCACTAAGTAGCTGAGGCTGTCCACGAATCATGATCCTCTGGTCTCAGCCTCTCGAATGCCGGGGTAACATGTGTGCACCACCATGGCCGGCTTGAGTCCTTTTTATATGACAAGATCTGAATGATGTATTCTAGCGCTAGAGAAGGGAATGGAGCCATGTAAAAACTCCACGGTCTACTAAGGGCTAGCCTGCTAGTTTTAGGTCTATGCTTCCAGTAGCTTGTTGGAATAGACATCAAGAATTCTGTAAGCATCTCATAGTATGTTCAAAATTGAACAAATTTCCTAGTAAAGTTGGTTTCATCTGGAAAATATTGGGGGAAAATAGCAGCGGCAGTTTGCCCATTGCTTCAGTAGACCAGAGCGCCACTGGATGTTTGAAATGCCGTCACCCCCTCTCCAGTTAGCGCTTGTTTAGTCTTATAAAGATATGGGCTGTGAAAAAGTATATTGCCTGTTTGACCTTCCTTCAGTCTGGCTTAAAGAGTTCCAGTGTGCTTGTATCTGAATTATTAGTAGAGGATCTTAAAACTGTCATAGGCTTTCTTCAAATACTGGTGCCCTAGTACATTTGGGCTTCTTGAGAAAGTCTTGAAGGTTAGAGATTCCCCCTACAGATAAAACTCCAAAGATGCTTCAGTAGTACCAGGGATAATGAATGCTGCGGGCCAGCTGTGCTGTCCTCGTGTGACCTCAGTAATTCTAGCGCTGAGCTGTGCCCCCAGCCCCACGGTCCTTATTTTCTGTAATAAGAGTTTGCAAAATTTCGGGTAGCTGTAAAATTAGCTATACATGACGTAGGATCTTGTCAATTCATTGTTTCTCTTCTGCAGAGATTTTTGAAAACTTGTTGGCTTTAAATGTACCCAAATCAAAATTAATCTTTTTTTTTAAAAAAAAGGTACTGGGTAAAAATGGATTCTTCAATATTGCAAATATATCAGAGAGTGATTAGTAATTTTGGAGAGGAAATGAAAAACTGATATGCATGTTGAGTTTTGATTACCTCCTGATAGTAAATTCTGCTGATGTAGAATCTGAACATTCTCCAAGTTGGAAAATGTGATTTTAGAAAAGCATAGTAGATTCTTAATGTAGAGGAATTAATCTTTTGATTTTGGCCATTTGTGGCAGTTTAAGTTTTCCAGAGCAAATTTTTCATTCTCTTTAGATGTGAAACACTTTTGTGGTTTTATATTGTAGCCAAAGGAATGGAAATAGACTTATTCTGTGATATATTTTTATATGTTAACACATACATATTAACTTTTAAAAAATCCTAAGTGAAGTACCAAGTACCTTTAAAAAAAAGTTACTGTACTCGATAGAAGGTTTTCTGATTGGCCTAACATTTTTTCTAGGAGAAAACAGAGGTCACAAACCGCTTTCTAGTGAATAATGAAAACTAATCCTTAATCTGCTACTTTGACTGACTTTTTCTTCCTTTACTTTTGACACGTTTCTCTGTCTTAAAACCTCCCATTATGACCAGTTTTGCCAGGGCTGGCAGCGTCAGTAGCCTGTGTGGTTTTCTCTCCATTCCTGTCTTAATACAGGTTGGTAATGTGTGATTAATAGGGAAAAGCAGTAAAATAATTGTGGGGGGCTCGCCGGGCAATCAATATCATTAAATCAGTTTTCAATAAAAATAACATTCTTCTTGTATACTTTCCAAACAGTGAAGCTGGCGGTACGGCGGCATGACCCGCCTCTCCCTCTCCTCTCCGACTCTCAGTAGGCTCTCGTGGTGCTGCCTAAGCTTGCCTCGTCTCCTGCCTCATCTCCTGCCCCAGTCTCCTGCGAGCTGGGATTTTCCAGCCTAGAACCTGAGCTTATCAGTGGTGTCCTTTAGAATCACTCTAGTCCTTTAGAAGTACGGAAAACAATAATGGATATTTGTAAAGGACAAGAAAACTTCACTTAGCTGAGATTTGTAGTAAAATGTGAATATTTTAATGGGTAAATGAATAGAAAATTAAGGCCACATTTCAGTTATGGATTACGATAGCATGTACAGGGGAAAGATTGCGAATTTGGAGCCCGGAGATCTTGACTCGCTTTTGTATTGGTGGATTTTATATGTCAACACACCCTCCTCCCCCATAACTTAAAAAAAAAAACCCTGGAAATATTCTGCGTAAGGGACTTCACTTATTCCAAGTGATGTGATTATTTTTTATATTTCCTTATAATCGAAGCTGTTCACATTATTTTCTGAAAAGATACAGAAAGATCATAGGGAATACGGTAGCCTCCCTGAGTTAAAGACCTACTGACACTTTGGTCTGTATCTTTCCAATGCATTGAAAACATAAAAAACGTATACCAAAAGCCTATATTATAATTCCTCTCGTGTAATTTGGGTCTTACGATATAACTAGGCATTTCATGTTGAAAACATTTATTTTTAGCCATAATAGTTTATACTCCATTGTGAGGTCTTTTTTTTTTTTTTTTTGGTGGTACTGGGGTTCCTGGAAGCCCTTCTACCTCCGGGCTACACTCCCAGACCTATTTTTGCATTTTTATTTGGAAACAGGGTCTCCTAAGCCAGCGCGCGGGGCTAGCTTCGAACCTGCGCGATCCTCCTGTCTCTGCCTCCCAAGCGCGGGGATTACAAGCGTGCGCCACCACGCCCGGCTTCATTGTGAGGTCTTTAAGCAGTCTTATTAAATATATTAGAGAAGCCGGGCATGGTAGCACATGGTTATAATTCTAATCCTTGGGAGGCTGAGACAGGAGGATCACAGGTTCGTGGCCAGCCTCAGGAACCTAGTGAGGCCCTCCCCATAACTCAGCGAGACTGTTTCAAAATAAAAAAAAAAAAAAATAGGGCTGAGAGTGTAGCTTGCAGTTAGAATGCCCTGGGGTTCAATGCCTAGTACCACACACACACAAAAGAGTGTGTGTGTGTGTGTGTGTGTGTGTGTGTGTGTAATATATAGGTACATGTGTATGTATATATAGTAGTTTCTAAATTTCTAGTGTTATGAATAGCATTGTAACCCTCTGTCAGTCCACCTACCTACTTACATCTTTGAGCCTATTTGATTAGGCTGATCGCCATCAGTGGAATTCCTGTGTCTGAAGATATGTTTCTCTTTTAAAGCTTTTGATCATAAGTTGTAGTTAGGACCCGATGTTTCCAAACTTATTTGGCTTACTGCCCCCTTTGTAGAAAGAAGTTGCCCTTTGTCACCCTTCCCCTACCCCATCTGTCTGCTTTAAGTGAACAAATAGAAAGATGCAGTTATTTTAACGTACTCATTATTATTATTATTATTATTATTATTATTATTATTATCATCATCATCATCATCATTATTTTATTATTTTTGCTGCACGTCGGCAGAGGGGTGGTATTACCCACTTGGGGACGGATGCTTATGATGATGTTACAAGTTTATGAGTTAGTATTCTACCCATAGAATATGTATGTTTCGCCGACATTGAATAATATAATGTTATCTCTATCTGTATATACATAGTTTTAGCATATGAGAATTGGTTTCAGTTTTTTTGGTTTTTTTTTTTGGTGGTACTGGGGTTCCTGGAAGCCCTTCTACCTCCGGGCTACACTCTCAGACCTATTTTATATTTTATTTGGAAACAGGGTCTCTTAAACCAGCTGAGGCTGGCTTAGAACCTGCGTGATCCTCCTGTCTCACCACGCCCGGCTGTGAGTTTTCATTTTTAATGTAGTTTAATCCGTTTATATATCTTGTGGCTTCTACCTTTGACCGAATGTCCTGTCCTTAATTTTGATACATATCTCGATGTACGTCCTTATATTTCAGGTTTTTAGTTTCTACTGTTTAATATTTAGTCCCTTTTGGTGTGTGATGTCGGGGGGAGGGTTCTGAGTTAAGACAGTGTTAGCTTAAATTGATTTGCCAGTACTTTTAGCACCACAAATTATATAAGCCTTCTTTTCCCTTCAGAATTGAAATTTTACCTTTATCAGATAATAAATTACTGCTTTAGACTTCTCTAATTTGTTCCATTGAATGTTCTGTTCCTTTGCCAGCACTGCATTATTTTAGTTATTATAGCTTCTTAATATGTTTTAATATTTGGTGTTACAGTTCAGGCCCATCCATATAACTTTTCTTTTTAAACTATTTCTGGGCTCCTTTTTTATTTTTACTTCTCCAGATGAAGTTTTAAGGCATCATTTCATCAAGTTCCAAAACAAATTTTAAGTGCAAATTTCAAGCCGTTTCATTTTTCTTTTCTTTTTATGCTTTTTTTGCTGTATACTCGGATTTCAGACCTTGGTCTTTGCAATTCATTTTACTTTTGAAGCTGATTGATTAAGTAGTTTTGCATTTAGAAAGTTTGTTTGGAACAGCATTTGGATAGAAACAGCAAAAACAACCGACTAATGAGTGGGTTGGTTCACTAGTACATGATAGGGACTGAAAATCATCTCAGTTTCCTTTAATGTTTTTCTTGCTTGAATGTGGAATTGTGCTGTGACTGCAGTATGTAAAAACGGGCAAGCTTATTCCCTTAATTTTAAATCACGCCCTTATCGTCGTAATTTTGAATGGTGGACATGGTCAGAGATAAAAGGCAAATTTAATTTTTAATAGGTATATAAAACTGCATTCTGACTATATACATTACTGTCTATGCAGTATAATTTAGAGATAAATGTATTTAATGTATTCATTTTCTAAACATAGGGAGATAATTTAAGTGATCAAATGGGACCATGTTAATGAGAATATTTCTATAATAGATTACAAACATTTATGACTACTTGTAAATAGAATGCCAGGTACAGTTGCGCTATATTGCACTCTCTCTGTACAGCAGTGATGCCCTAGAACACCACAGAGCTGTTCAATGCACTTTGCTTCCATGATAGATTGTCCTCCATTGGTGCTCCTCTCCCCTCCCCTCCCCTCCCCCTCTCCTCACCTTCCCTCTCCTCCCCTCCCCTCCCCTCCCCTCCCCTCCCTCTCCTCCCCTCCCTCTCCTCTCCTCTCCTCTCCTTTCTCCTCTCCTCTCCTCTCCTCTCCTCCCCTCCCCTCCCCTCCCTCTTCTCTCCTCTTTTTTTGTGGTACTGGGGTTTGAACCTAGGGCTGTTCTACTTCTGAGCTATACCCCCAGCCCTAGTTTTTATTTTTTATTGTGAAACAGCCTCACTAAGTTGCTGAGGCTGGCCTAGAGCCTGCGGTCTTCCTGTCTCAGCCTCCCAAGTACTAGGGCTACAGGTGTGCACGCTGCACCGGGCTGTCCTTTGGTTTGGATTTATGTATTTGTGCAGTTTTCAAGTCTCCCCTCCTTGGCAGCTGCTGATTTTATCGCTGTCATTCCCGAATCCTGGCGTGTGGTGCCTGGAGCAAATGTCTCACCTTGTTCCCTTTTAATGCTGCCCCCAGTCTACTATAGACTGGTGGTCATGTTTATTAGGTTCTGATGTAAAATAAGAGTTCATAAGGTAGGAAAACTGACACTTTCTCTTTGGGAAAAAGCCACTTGATCTGTGGTTCAGAAGTAATCGGTTTTGAGAGTTGATTTGCATCTCATTTCAGCCCCTTTGATTGTATTTTCAAAGACTAAGATGGTCAAATAGCAGGTTAAAGTTTATTTTTAAGTCCTGTGGAACTTAATCTTTTTTTTTTTCTTCTTCTTCTACAGTGCGATGTTAAGAGTTTTACTTAGGTTTTTGGATTAGTTCAGTATACATTAAAAAAAAAAACAACCTATATAAAACGTCTAAAGTGGTGAACTTTTAGTTATGCCCCACTCCCATTCATGCCAGTAGGCAAGTCCTCTGGCGGTTTGAGGTGGGTGGTGAAGGTTTGAGAAAGCACCAGGGGGAGACGCTAATTAGAAATATGTTCGGTGTTGCTTGGGGCTGTCAAGGACTCCGCTGGCCATAGTAAGTACCTAGCAGGTCTCCCATAGGCTTGGGGTCTAATCTCCGGCGGCAGCACTCAGCTGGGCCGAGGGCTGGGAAACAGGTCATCAGCCTGATTTAAGATTGATAGGACAGGTGTAGAAGGAGGTTACTGAAATTTGAGGTGTTAGAGATTCTGGTCACTTAGCCTAGGCTGATGGGGAGGGAGGAAGTGGGAGTGTGATGGAATTGATTAACTTGGGGAAAAATGGGGAGAAAGAGAGGATTGGAGGGTTTAGTGAAATATAAACTTACCCAAAGTACAAGAGAGCTAGAGGAATAGGAAGTTAACAGAAAATAGATGCATCAGCACGGACATGCCCTCCAGGAAGTCTCTTCCGACTTTTCTGTCTTAACTATCTTTCTGTGTGCTTGGCACCTTGTACTACTTACTCTTACACAAGTGCCCATTTTAGACTGTTGTACAGCGGTCTACCTACTTGCCCCTCTTTATTCCTGATTGCCGGCATCCTTCGAATTTTCCTATTCTTCAGTGCCTGGTGCAAAGCAGGTGCCCGTTAAGCGTTGGCTTTTCTACAGTGGCTGAGAAGTTGTGATCCTATTTAGTGGATATCCATTATTCCCTTGCTACATTTGCTTAATTTTTTAAGTCTCAGCTTCATGAAAAACATCTTTAGGTCTAACATTTTATATTTAGAAGTTCTGATTTACCTGATAACTCTACTGCCTTCTTAGAAAATTATATATGTAATATATGTAGACAAAAGGATGGTACAATGAGATCTTACATAAATATCTCCTTGAAGCTTATTTATAAAATCACAATAACTGTAAAGTTTTTATCGATCCAGTGAGATTATGCATGCCAATCATTTACATAGTGTTCAGTAAAAATCTCCGAATGTTTATAGTTTTAGAATTAGGTGTTAAAGAATTACAGAGAGAAATGAATTCCAGCATATTTTTTGCAGGATTACTGTGTCAGAAACAAAGGGACCTGTTCAGCGTCTCTTAGATTGAGTGGAGCTTTGAGTATTCTTAAAAGTTGGCTAGGTCAATTATTGTATTTACTCACCAAGACAGTGAAGAGCAAAGAGGGGCTGCTTTGACTTGTTTTAGGATGTGTAGTTGTTATTTACGAGTTTAGAACTATATACTCAGGCTTCTGAATATCAGCTCAGTGCACTGTCCAAGTGCCTTTCTAATAGAAATTAGTGTTAATTTGACAATTTCTCTCTTATTGCCTGTATTTCAAACTGCCAGCACTTATTCAGTTCTTTTTTAACTTTTATATTTGAGATGAAACTATATTGGACTCATTTGAAGTGATGAGTAAGGTATACATCACTTGATGGACTTTCACTAATTCATAGCATATTTTTGTGTGCTTTAAGTTCTATGATCAGCTACTATAAACTACTCTGAACATGTAAAGATTTTATTCATGTAGACATTACCAGGATGTCTTAAATTTCATAATTAGAACCTGACATCTAGCTGGCTAAAAAAAAAAAAAAAAAAAAAAGAAAAGAAAAACCCAGCAACACAATTTTTTTGTTGCTTTCATGTTTCATAAGCCTCCTGTAAAAGACAGCGATGTAATTACGACCACTTTCAGCATCCAGACCTTGCTTTGCTTTGAAGGTAATGTTTCATCTCTTTAACACTCGGTCTAAAGTAGAACTGCTTAGGATAGCCAGCTTGTGAACTGTTGTATGGGTCATTCTGTGAACCAGAATGTGTATTAGTTGCCTGCTTTGCTGATAGCTTTCCTATGATAAAAGTGTAATTAAGGGGTTCGTATTAGCCAGGCATGGTAAGTACTGCAGTCCCAGTACCTGCGAGGCTGAGACAAGAGGATCACAGCTTTGTAAGCAGCCTCAGGAACTTAATGAGGCTCTGCAGCTTTGGAAGGCCCTGTTTCTAAATAAAGAATAAAAGGGCTGGGAGAACTAGAATGCCCCCGGGTTCCATCCCCAGTACCACCAAAGGGGGGGGGGGGAGAGAAGGAAGAAGTTGCATGTTAGAATTAGCTGCTGCTATGGGTGGTTTACCTTCTGGTTAAGAACCCTACATCTCCTTCTGGCTGATAACAAAAGTTTCTTAGACTACTCTCTCTTACGTCTGTTGGCAGACCACATTGGTTCGAGAGGAGCAAATTTGTTTCATACACTAATATTTTTTATGCAAGGATATTGTAGTACTGTGTAGTAATGCTTTTTTATTCATTCAGCAGGTACCTGTTGCTTGCCTACTATGGGCTGGACACTGTTGTAGGCTCTGTAGATACAGCAGTGAACAGAACAAACACAATCCCTAATCTCCTGTAGCTTGCATTCTAACTTCTTTTAGAAGTAACAGTATTATTTCTCTTTTTGCAGACGCGTTATTGGTTTTTTAGTAAATTGTATTCTTGCACAGTAAAGGCCTTTCATTTAATTATATCTACCTTTACATATGCTGGCCGTATTACTTTTAATTGTGTTTTTGGCTTAGATTTTTTTCCCTATGACTTATAAAACAGAGTAATTGTATATTTGAGTTACCTTCTAGATTTACTTAGTCATTTTCTTAAGCAAATATTTTCTTAAAATTTAGAGATATAGGAGTTAATTTCATTTTCTTTTTTTTTTCTTTCTTTTCTTTCTTTTTTTTTTTTTTTTGGTATTACTGGGAGTATAGCCCAGACCTATTTTCTACTTTATTTGGAAACAGGGTCTCACTCCGTTGCTGAGAGCCTCACTAAGTAGCTGAGGCTGGCTTTGAACCTGCGCGATCCTCCTGTCTCAGCCTCCCAAGCGCTGGGATTACAAGCGTGCGCCACCACGCCCGGCATATAGGAGTTAATTTCAAAAACAAGAGGACATTGACAACATGAGCTGGCTATGCGGTGAGTGGAGTAGATGTAAAACGGTCAGAGTTTGGTTGCCCTTTTCCTGTGGCTGACGATGACCTGCTGGCCAGCCTTCACAGTGTGTTATCGGGCATACTGAAATATTAGCATTTTGAATCTAAAGACGGGCAAAGTAAATTAATGAAAACCAGTGAAATACTCTGACCTAAACAAGCCCCCGTAGCAGTCGTCCCCAGACGTCAGTGTGTATGCCAGGTGTGCAGAATTATTTGCTGGTATCAGATGTACAGTACTTTAGAAAAATGGACATCTTTTAAACTACTAATGGGTTTCTAGTAGTGTCGTGACTTTGAATTTTAGCTTTCATATAGGTAGTGAGAAGAAAAAGATTTCACACTTTTCATGAAGTCAAATGAAGTCCATTCCACTGTGGTCATCTTTTAGAGTCAAATCTGCTAAGTTGTTATTATTATTATTATTGTGTGTGTGTGTGTGTGTGTGTGTGTGTGTGTGTGTGTGAGAGAGAGAGAGAGAGAGAGAGAGAGAGAGAGAGAGAGAGAGAGATAGATAGATAGATAGATAGATACTGGGTATGGAACCCAGGGGAATTCTATCTCTGAGCTACATTCCCAGCCCTATTTTAGCATTATAATTTTGAAACAGGGTCTCACTAAGTTGTGAAGGCCCTCACTAAGCTGCTGAGGCTGGCTAAGAACCTGTGATCCTCCTGTCTCAGCCTCTTAAGTACTGGGGTTGCAAGCATGCACCAATCAGGCCCGACTAAGATCATTCTCAGATCTGTTGCTCAGATGGAGTGAAGTTTTTATAGAAGATATTTCTAATCTAATTTTTTATGGTACTGGGTGTTGAACCCAGGGGTATTCTACCTGTGAGCTATGCTGCCCACCCCCTTCAATTTCAATTTTTTTTTTTTTTTTAAGCAGGGCCTTACTAAGTTGCTGAGGCTGGCTGCAAACGTCTGTCCTCTTGTCTCAGCCTCCAAAGTACTGGGATTACAGATGTGTGCCACCATGTTTGGCTTAAAATCTAAATTTTGATACAAAAAATTCACTATTTAAAATTTGATTTTCTACTTGAAGATAGTTTCCACATAACTGTTTGTTTTATGTGAATTTTTTTTCTGCCATGTGCATATTTCTTTGTATAGGCAGATCCCAAGGATGCTGGAGAGTTTAAAAATGAATGGGCTGTAAACCTTTGTTGCATTTCTGCTTATTAACCAATTGAAGCAAATACTAAAGGACAGATTTTGTTTTTAGCAAATGTGTCATCTTGCCAGCCCGATCCTTTAATCCCAGGACGTGGGAGGCCGAGACAGGAGGATTGCAGTTTCAAAGCCAGCCTCGGCAACTCTGCATAACCCCAACAACCTAGTGAGATCAAAATAAAAAGAACTAGGGGTGTAGCTCAGAGCTAGAATACTCCTGAGTTCAGTCTATATTACACAAAACAATCTTGCTTATAATGATATATGCCTCTTTTTGGGGGCTCATTATATGTAATAGTGGCTTATGTCACGGAATTTCTTTTGTGCACATCTACCAGCAAAAGATTTTACATACAGTTTCAGAACTTTACATTTGCAAGTTGGAAAACATGAAGACACATCTTGACCATGAAAACTGGGAGGCTGTTCTGTAACAGTCACACATGTATCTTTAAGGTAGAATTCATTCAAAAAACACAGGAGTTCACTCTAGTTTGCTAAGTCTCCTAATTGTAAGCTCTTGAATGTATATTGAGTTTAGACATTAGCTAGATAGGATATTATAAACACTTAGGCCTTAATATGTTATGTGTAAATAATTCTTTATTTGGTAGTGAAACACATTTCTGTTGAAAACATGTTCAATTTTTTATTATACAGAGTACCTACCACCTTCTACTTTTTCAGCCATCAGTTATTTTTGAAGTATTTTTACATTTTCTTTTTCCTTGTATAGTATTTCATTAGCATGCCTTTTGTTTCTGCAACTCTTAGCAGATTCCTTTTCTGTCTTTTTACCTGTTCATTCATTCCTCCACCTACCCACTCTTTCAATCAAGAAATGTTTATCCAATTTTTATATGCCAGGCCCTTGGTTATTCATAGATTCCAAAATGTATTTGGTTTACCATTTCCCTTATTTAGAAAAATATTACTCCGTGCCCTCCCCCACCCTACAGAAAGACTCAATGCAAATTATGTATAAATACAGATGCATAAAAAAGGCACAAAAACTTTCGTGTGCCTATTTTGTTTTAGCATCCCTCTGCCCCAGGAAGGTGGTATTGCCCACTCTGGGATGCTCTGCACTAGATGATTTGGGAAGAAAGTAAGAGGAGGAGAAAGGATCCTGTGTCCCTGTCTGTCAGTACTAGGCAGCATGTGGTTTTTGTATCTTGTGATCATCACACTAGACCCGTTTTGGTGTTTCCATTGTATTGACATGAACTTAGGTTTAAATAGAAAATGTAATTTGTAAATGGAAGAGATGTAGGAACAACTCCAAGAACATCGGATTTTACATACTGCTGTCTTTCTACTTGGGAGACAGGTGACACAAACCAGCGTACTTCCTGTCTTCACAAAATGTTGTTCTGTAGGGATTTTTGTGGGGTTGCTCAAGAGAGGGTGTGAGATTCTAACTCCCTTCCCCCTAACCCAGGAGATTCCTTAAAAAAACCTATTTTATTTATTGAGCTTTCTCGTAGCATTTCATGAGAAAAGTGCATTTTACAGTTTTAATACTACTAGAGTTACCAGTCTAGTAGAATCACTTATGTTTCTGTGTAGGTATGCGTGTAGTCAGTCTTACACACAGATAGGAACTGAGACCCTATGGCAGGTGGACATAGTTCCAGGCTCACTACTACTGGAATACAGAGGGACTCCTTCCCAAAGAGGGGTTTCAATTTGGAGGGTGGAAACTTTGACAGTGAGGCCCGTCCAGCCCTTTCTCCAGGGATGGGTAGTTGACATTGATGACATGGTAGACAGAGGCAGGGCCATTGCACCTAAGGGAGACGGTGTGGTCGGGCCTAGAAACAGGAAGGTGTCACACACGCTTCGAAGACTCACTTGGCTTTGAATGGCAGACTAAGGAGTTGAGTCTTTTGCATGGGCTTTCGAAATCCTTTAACGGTCTTTGAAAAGGTGAGTTACGGTGTGCACTGACACTGATTAAGTCAGGTCCAATGGACTGATGGGGGAGAGCCTATTGGAGTAGGCGGCATGCGGGGTGATGTTGTGGGATGAACAGACATGAACAAGGATAAGGGACGCCGGGTAGGGTTTAGGGATTGATGGGACCAGGGATGACCCCGACGTTTCTATCCTAGAGGCTTGGGGAGCTGATGGTTACATTTGAGCATCGAATTTTATCATCTATGTCCGAAATAATTCCAAAAAAGATTTGAGGAGTCTGCCATAATTGTTTATAATACTATAGAACAGAGGAGTAAAAAGAAACCCAAGATACAGCCCGAAAGAAGTGGGCTCCACAGTCAACGCGGGCTCCAAGAACGCACCAGGATCAGATGGAGGCCCCCGGTGGTTACGAGACAAGGCAGCCTGTGCTGAGGTTGGCAGACATGTCCATAGAGCGAGGGTAAGCATACAGGTGGGGAAGCGTAGGCCAAGTTAAGTTCCCAACTGCAGAAGAAAGTTGAAAATTCTGCTGAAAGCAGTCTGTGAAATTCCTTAAGAGGCTCTGAAGTGGTCTAAACAACCCATAGTAGACCACGGGCCCTAGCACATGTTTTTGTTTATTGTTTGTGGTAGCTATTTCATACCAACTTTTAGCTCTAAATAAAGGAAATTTGATTGCTCTTAGGTGCGACAGGTTTTTTCTTCCTCTTTTTTTCTTTTTGCAGAACTAGGGATGGAACCCAGGGGCATTCTACCTCCAAGCTATACCCCAGCCATATATATATATTTTATTCTTTGATTTTTGAAACAGGGTCTCACTGAGTTCCAAAGAGGCTCACTAAGTAGTAGCTGAAGCTGTCCTCAAACCATGGTCCTCCTGTCTCAGCTTCCTGAATGCAGGGATTACAAGCATGTGCCACCATGACTGGCACTTTGCTGTGACAGTTTTGCACATATATAGCTGTCTATTATATTTCCCATTTTATACAGTCATTGTCATAGGAACTAGGGAAAAGTAGGAACCTGTGATCATAAAATTTTTTTGCCAGTAAACAGATGGTATAGAATATCAAAGGCAGGGCAGGCTAGGGCATCTGTGGAGCTGTCTTGGAGAATGGATTATTTAAGGCGTGGTTTGTGAACGTTTAGGTGGTGAGGCCTAGGAGACAAATGGTGTGTCCAGCAGTAGTCATGCCTCACACACTATTCTGTTTCAGGGCTACGAGATCCTGTCTCAGGATCGTGGGGCAGATGGCATCTGACAGGTTTGTAGTGAGCTATTGTTGGCCACGTGGAGAAATAACAGACTAGAAGCTCTTAATGTGGTGTGCCGCTTAATAATTTGCAGAATGTCTCAAATTATTGTAGGCATTGTTTTATACCACAGGACTCTCTTGTTCAAGCCTTGTGGATACGGTGAGGGGTGGGTGGTGGTGAGAGTTGTGCTTAGATTTTAAACGTTGCCTTTTGGAAGTGGAATTAAACATGTTAGCCTCTGAGTCCCTGGATTAGGAATTCTCTTCTTTGTATCAGAACTCTTAACTGAGATGAGAGGATGTGGACGACTTCAGGGGACTGACAATATTACACAAATTGGACATTCCTTTAGTTGAATGTTGTTTTGAGCAGTGCTTCTCAGGGCCTACTGTTTTGAGAGCTTAATAAAGCTCAGATTCTGATGTGGGGTCTAGGGCAGGGCCCTGCCTCCTGCACCCTTAGTGATCTTTTAGGTCATTCTACTGCTGATGTCTGTGGTCGACAGTGTGAGTAGCTGAATTTAGACCTGAGAGGATGTAAGGATTGGAACGTTGATTAAACTCAGTGAATTGTAATGATTCTGTTAGATCAGATGTAGGCCTTGTACTTATTATATAAGTTTTATAGAAAACATGTAAGGTAAGTAGGTGGTAATATATAGATGAAGAGATTGAGGGCCGGCCTGCTCAAGCCTGTATAATAAATTGAGTAACAGATTTAAACAACACCAAAACCCTTGATATGTGTATCATATTTCTGTGACATTCTTTGGGTTTCTGCAATAATTTCCCCACTTAAAAGTGGTTTCTGGCCGGGCGTGGTGGCGCGTGCTTATAATCCCTGCGCTTGGGAGGCTGAGATAGGAGATTGTGCAGGTTCGAAGCTAGCCTCAGCTACTTAGTGAGGCTCTCAGCAACTTAGTGAGACCCTGTTTTCAAATAAAATATAAAATAGGTCTGGGAGTATAGCCTGGAGGTAGAAAGCCCCTGGGTTCCATCCCCAGTACCACACACACACACACACACACACACACACACACACACAAAAGTAGTTTCTGATCGGTAGAACTTTGCTTTATTTCTTACAACTTGACCATGGAAAAATCATAGCTCTCTCAAACATTTTATATTTTGTATGGGTTTAGGAAAAATAAGCTTTTTAAACATCAGGACATACTATTAGCTGAATTCTAAATTGTAACATATAGTCATGTTTTTAGGTTGAAAAATATTGACGCGTTTCTAAGAAGCGGGGTCTTCCCTAATTCTCCTCCTGTGTAAATTGAACTATTGTTCCAGTTTTGGATTATTCCAACACCACACTCACAACCCAGAGTTCACAGACAGACTGCTGTGTATAACCCAGGATCCTATTTTTTCTTCTAAACATGACTTCACTAATGACACTCTTTCTGCTCTCTGCCATTTTCCTTATAATCATTAGTCTCCTCACAATCTCATTTTATTTTGTTCTCTCTCTGTAACTCTCTTCTTAAATTCTCATGTTAGTTTGTTTTTAATGTCTTCAGCTTGCCTTTGTCTTTTGCATTATTTCAGTTTTCTGTACTAGATTACTGACTCCTGAATCACCACGCCATTCTTAAACCCATCCTCTGCTGCTTTGATTGGCAGCTCTGGCTGCACACACAGCTTTTTCTTTTTTTCTTTTCTTTTTTTTTTTTTTTTTTTTTTGTAGTACTGGGGATTGAACTCAGGGGCATATTTACCTCCAAGCTATACCCCAGCCCTATTTTTTATTCTTTATTATGAAGCAGGGCCTCATTATGTTGCGGAGGGCTCCACTAAGTAGCTGAGGCTGACCCTGAACCTGCGACCCTCTTGGCTCAGCCTCCCAAGTCCTGGGATTACAGGCGGGTGCCATCACTCTTGGTTTACCCTATAATATTATAATAAGATGTAGAAGCAAATATAAGTATTTGCTTCTAACTACATCTTTTCCTAACTTGTTGCTTCCATTGCAAAGTAATGTTCCAGAACCTGTGACCTTGCTGGAGACGTTTGGCTTCCTGTTCCATAGTTATTATGTTCAGGTGTGCATGCAGTTTGCCCATTTCATTGTTCCCTTCTCTTACCTGGGGTTGTACTTTTACTAAGTCTTTAAGACAGCCTCTTTCCCTGGATGCTTCTAACATTTCCTTTCCTAAAATGCAATGTCTATGATTTTATACTTGCATGGCTTTTCAAATTTGTCATTTTAATTATTAATACATTTAAATTAAATGTGTATACAGAATGATTGTACCGGAGAAGTCTGTTGGCATCGATGGATTCCCCAACAGGTTTTCCTTCTCCTTAGTTCTTTATCTTTTTGAAAGTGTCTTGTCTAACGTCTCCTACGTGGGCCTTCTTGGCAGAGCATCTTTTCTCAGTGGAACCATACAGATTGAGACACATAACCTCATAGTTTATGTCTACTTTCTGTGAGGGAAGAAAAGCGGATGGAGCTCTGTTGTGGCTTCCTGAGAGCTGTTTAAAGTAATGGTGTTGGCGTGGTTGTGGATGAGAAGATGAGACAACAGTCCATCTCGGAGATTTCCTTCCTCTAGGTCTTTTTTGGGAAAAGATGGACTTGTCAGTGAATCTTTAGGAATTTGAAGTGAATTTGAATTTAATACATTATAATCCAAAGTTAAAATGTAGACATGAAGGTTCAGTAGCCTTAGTAGGCCGCTTGGCTTAAGTATGGGGCGTCTGGGACTTTTGAGGTGGGACACAGATGGCAACACAGGGATGAAGGTAAACACAGGAATTGGATTTGACTGGACCAGAGTCCGTGAGAGCATCGCCTGATTTTAAATTTATAAGTGAGTGTTACAAATTCTTGGCACGCAATTTAATAAAGAGTTTAATTTTTAACCACTAAGTGGTATTTTCAAATCACAGGACGTATTATATACTCTTTGGTATTGACATTGAATCAGATTATTGATTATGATGGTTGGTTAAGGATTAATCTAGTTCCTTGAAATATTTTCTAATCAGACCTAAACTAAATCTGATCCTTTTATACAGTGTGTGTGTGTGTGTATGTGTGTGTGTGTGTATGTGTGTGTGTGTTACTAGCAATTGAACCTAGGGATGCTCTCCCACTGAGATCGATCCCCAGCCCTTTTTCATTTTTGAGACAGGATCTTGTTAAGTCGCCCAGACTGCTCTCAAACCTGAGATCCCCAGCCGTAGACTCCGGAGTAGTTGGGATTACCAGTGTGTCACTGCCAAGCTCTCTCGATACACTTTAACTTAATTGTTTTGGTTCTCTGATTAGTATTACCTAAAGGTATGCCTTAGGATGATTTTGAGACTCAAATATTATCTCCTCTTTTATAATTATTCCTGAGAACAAACACTTTCACAGATGAAGTTGAGGTCTAGAAATTGACTACATTTTGGTGACGCGTAGCACCGTAAATAGTTCAGAGCTCAAGGCCTGAGTGTACTTGTCCTGTCTTCAACTCTGTGACCTTGGTAGGTTTCCTTGTCTGTAAATAATTATAGTGCCCATCTCATATAAGAGACTCGGGAATTCAAGGAAATCGTGTTTTTGAAGGGGTTAGCATGATACCTGGCACAGTACACACTCAACAGAGAAAAGCTAACCAAAAATGAAGTATAACTTCATTTTTCTGAAGTGTGCCCTATAAAAATCATGGGTCATAATAGGAACTTTGATTTTTCAAAATATGTCAATAGGAGCCCAATTAAAGTTTAAAATACTGTTTTTAGAACACATTCATGACGTCCTTAGAATAGCCATCTTAAACCTACTAGAGCAAACCTTTGGCTCTGGGGACCTTACGGAGTCGTGTGTTTCTTTGTTTTCCTCTTTGATTTGCTTGTTGGGTAGTAAACACTGACTAACAGTTCTACTAGAGGAAGGGAAAGGAAAAGAAAGAACTGTAAGGTCTTCTTTCCTGAGAAGAAGCTTTACAAACGTTTAGTGGGGAGACAGTTTGGAATGATATGCTGTGTATAGCCATCTTTTCTTTGCCTTATTTCTGGGCAGATTAAGCCGCCTGTCCCAACTTAATACGTCCAAGTGTGTCTAATTTAGCAGGGAGTGGGGAGCTTGGTTTTACAAAGTTCCCAGGCTTTGTCTCCCCTAACCCCTCACTCCCAAGTCCTACTTCTTAGGCAGTTCTGTTTAGGAGTCAGATGGGGACACGATGGGCTAGCGCACGTCCTGTGTGGCTCTGTAAACGCCTAACGGGATGCGCTCCCTCCATTTTTTATAGTCACCTATAGAGGCCACTTCACTAACTTTGAAAGATGTTTGTGGCAAATATTTCTGAAGACAACTTGTGCAGTGTTTGGGACGTCTCAGAATAACTGCTGATGAGCATGTAAAGTGACTTCATTTTTAAATGTGTACTTAAATTTAACTTCAAGTGGATCCTGCTTAAAAACACAGAAAGCTTATTTTTCACTCTGTGCTTATAGCCCCATAGTCCCACGTCTTACGAGTCTCACGAAGCGGACCCTGCTAATGTGCGCGCAGAGCGGTACCCGGCCTGGGTGAGGCACGCAGTGTGTGGGGCCCGGGGTCTGAGGCTGCCTGCTTCCCGGGGTGTACAGGAGCGAGGACTTCTCAGGTGCTGCACCTGAAACTCCTCTCGTGTCTAACCCTCCTTCCAACTCTCCTTCAGAGAAGTAGACTGCATATAAATTATTTCAACTTTAGTTTAGCATAATCTCATGTATGCTTGAATGTTTTCTAAAAAAAAAAATTAATGATAAAGTGAAAATAATATAGCCAAAGGCAAATTTATAGCACCGAGGGTAAAAATAAGTTAACTCTTGGGGAGCAGTAGTTTTGTGCTCTCAGTCTTGCTTGCTCAGGGCCTCAGAAGTTTCAGGTCAGCAGAACTGTGTCAGACACTGACATATGCTCGGTGGTTTTGCCCACTTGGCTACCCGAAATCAGCACGATCGGAGCTGTCGTTCAACTCTGAAATACTTTACCATCGGCTCTGAATTAAAACCCGTGGATGGGCATGGAAGTAATATGTAGTGACTCCGGTTTTACTATGTTTTTGTTAATTTAGAATTCTTTGAGAATGTGTGTGTGTGTGTGTGTGTGTGTGTGTGTGTGTGTGTGTGTGATTGCTCCATCTGGAAATGCTCAAAAGTTGTTTGCATTTTTAAGAGAACCGACTGCAAGGAAAGTACAACTTCTTCGGAGGTGAGGCCCGCGTTAACCAATGATGAGCCACGACGCGAGGAAGCGTAATGTTGTGGATTCTTTATCATTTGGCAAAACAAGCCCGATACGGGCTGTAGCTGCCGCGGCCATTTATGAAGTAGCACTCTCAAAGTGAGAGAACGAGTCCACACAGACCTAAGTCCTCAGGACGGCAACTCGAGTGCAGTCCAGTTCATTCAGTAAGGACTGCATTCTATAAGTTTAGGTGTGATAATGCTCGTCGGTTCCATGACTAAGGTATAATTAGAGTCCGAAAGTAGTATTTAGAATACGTTGACATCTGTAAGTGTGACATCACTGTCAAGTCAGGAATTTTCTTTCTCAGACTTAGGATTTATTGAAATGTACTTTTCTTTTCTCTAAAAGAACTTTTTATTTCGACTTGCAGTGGCTCCACAGTAAGTTTTCTCAAGTAGAATTATTGAATATTTAGGTCCGCTGATAGTGTTTAAAATAAAAATAAACCCCTAACAACCGAGGGTGGCGGGTGCCCGGGTTGTTCTTCCCTTTCTACATGGCCTCTCAGAAGTGTATATTATAAATACATTCAAAATGTTTTGCTCTGAGGATATGTAGCATTCCTATAAAGGTTAAATCAATAAAAGTGATTTGGACACATTCCTAAGCTTGGCTAGAACAGGTAGCCCGTTGTTTTCCGTCCCCTTGAGTTTCTGGAGCAGATCATTATGGCGTAGCAAAAACTGACGAAAAGTCGCTTTCTATGTGTAGAAGCATCAGCTTTTAAAACTACTATTTTCTAGCGTTTTAGAAATATTTTTAAAGTAACCTCTATATGTTGATTTAAATGCAGTTAAATGGAGGTTTTTTTGTTTTTTGTTTTTTTTTCGAATGCTGAAGATACACCATAGTTGATAAGGAAGAGGTACGTACAGGAAGAATGCATGGCCAAGCCTCTCGGCAAACTAGAAGAAGTGGTAGTTTTGTGATTTCAGAGAACATCACATTATAATGATGAATTTAGGAATTAGATATTCTATTCAGCCTTGCCGGTCGTCACTGAGTCCTGTTCATTTGAGAAGTTCTCGAAAGGCCAACTCTAATTTGAACTTATATATATATATATATATATATATATATATATATATATATATATATGTTCTGTGCTCAGAATTGGCTTCTCATTATGGTATTGTTGCTAGATGGTGTACGGGTACTTTAAAAATAATTTCAGTTTATAGTAATGAGTAAGACTGTTTTTCTTATTTTCCTTTAATGCAGAGTTGAAGGTATCAGCTGCTTTTGCACTAAAATAAAACATGCAGTGAATTTACCATGTTTATTCAAGTAAAGAGTTTAAATGGAGATAGAAAATGAATTACGTGTATTGATGAAATTTCATTTGAGGAAATATTTTTCTTATATTTTTGTGCATGTACTATGTAAATACTTTTAAAATAAATACTTTATACAAAATACTGTTATGTTATTTTTTTGGAGCATATGATTTAATTTCATACTCAAGAAAACAGTTTTAAATATATATGTCAGTAATTTTTTACCTATACAGAGTTTTAGCTAATTAATAAAAATAATTCAGCCATTTAAGCCAAATATTTTGCTTTTGATAGAGAGGGGCTATTTAATGATCTCTCAATAGACTCAAAACATTTATGGAAATAAAAATAAGTCTGATAACCAGTATATGGTTCTCAGTTCCCTTCTGGTTACTTGTGAACGATTTAAAAAAATTGCTGCATGTATATTTTCTTTTCTTTTTTTTCTTTTGGTGGTACTGGGGTTCCTGGAAGCCCTTCTACCTCCGGGCTACACTCCCAGACCTATTTTTACATTTTTATTTGGAAACAGGGTCTCCTAAGCCAGCGCGCGCGGCTGGCTTCGAACCTGCGCGATCGTCCTGTCTCCGCCTCCCGAGCGCGGGGATTACAAGCGTGCGCCACCACGCCCGGCTTGCATGTATATTTTCTAATCATATTGGGGCAATAAATAAAATATTCTGTCATATGCTTGTGCATGGTAGAAGGAAAATACACTTTTAAATCTTTGATAGTGAGTCAAGAATAACTTTCTTTTTATTGACCTTATCTAGCTTAGGTAATAACATTTAACAACCACAAAAAGAAATGAATACTAGTGGTAAAAAGTTTTTAAAATGTTTTCCTCGTGTGTGTGTGTGTGTGTGTGTGTGTGTGTGTGTGTGTGTGTGTGAGAGAGAGAGAGAGAGAGAGAGAGAATGAGAATATGAAAATGAATGTGTGTGTGTGTTTAGTTTTGACAACTGGGAGAATGTAAAGAATTGTGCGAATATTAAGAGTTTGTAAGAATATGAAAGAATTTCTGCTGTGGAGAGAAGGTTGGATTAATGATCAAAGACTGGATTACATTGAATTTTATGTTTATATTCCTTTAGAAATGTACTAATAGTACATTGTCTTTTAAGTAGTCTCGACCTTTAGGTTTATCTCTTAAAATATTTTCATTTCTGCACTGGGTCTTGTATATGTAGGAGAAGTGGCACATTCTTTTCTCTCTCTTGTTAAGAGCTGAATTATCTAATAGCTTTATAAATTTCACGAGAGTAAAGTGGATTTTCCCAGGTCATTTTTGTAACCGGTCGTCGTACTGAATGTTAGGGTTCTGCTGTTTCGTTGGGACTTTACTCACTGACCTCGTATAGTTTCTTAATTTGTTTGAATTGAGCATTTAGGGGCTAAGAAATGCTTACATACTTTTATAGTTATCAGTTTTTAGAAAACAGTGACTACTGATAAAGCGTGGACTATTGGCATAAAGAAGTTTTCTTTCTGTGATACTGGACTGTTGTTGGAGAAATTTGTAATCCGATAGAAGTTTATGAAATAAAGTGAAAATCCACTTCTCTTAAAAATGTCTTAAAATAAGATCATTACTATTTAAAGAGAATCTGCACCCTTTACCTTTTTGATATTCATGTATATATTTTCTGGGATCAAGTTACAGTGATAGATACATCAATGGGTTGAATTATTAATGTTTTATTACATAATAGAATAAAATAAATGTGATGATGCTTTGTTAGCATCAAAGTGATTTTACATTGTTTAGATTTATTTAAATGATTTTTTTTTATTGCTGATAGAAATAATGATGCCTTTTCCTGGGAACTTGAAGTCTTAAATTGAGAAGTTCAACACAGAGATTTAAAAAGAAAATGAATTATTATTATTGCAGGAATACCAGAAATGAAAAATTCGATGTTTTGTTTTTCCTTTAAGTCATATGGAAGATCTGCATATTTATTGCCAAGCGAGTGTGGCTCTCAAGGTAACCTCCTGAAATAGCAACACTTAGCAGATTGATCTCATTTTATTTGCCCTTGGAAGCTGTGATGATCTGCTTAACTGATGTCAGTTTCTAATTATTCTTATTTAACTTTACAACTGGAAAATGGTGTTTTGGGGTTGTGTAAGTATAGTATTGATCATAATATGTAAATAATGGTTTAATGCACTCACGGATTGTGTAATTTTAGGGGGATCAATAAAGGTATATTTAAGTTCGTGGATTTTTAACAGTGTTTTATGTAAATATATGTTTATGATTAATGTTATAATGATTACAGTTAAGACCATTGATATAAAAATGCCATTATAACTGAAAGGCATAATAAAATTACTACATTTGATGTGTGGTAAAAATGACCCTGCACAGAATACTTAGACCCACATTGTTAGTAACGTCACCAACCTAATATAACTCTTAATGTCTAGTTTCTTAAGAGAAATGTCATTAGAAATAGTGGCAATAACGAAGACTTTTGTCACTATGATCTTAAATACATTTGAGTGTACAATAGTAAATATAGAACTTGGTAATTTTCTAACATCAACATAATTTTTTGCCTATCTTAAACATCATTAAAATTTTCATTCATTTTATGTCTATTTTAAAGAACACCATTTCTTGTGACAGTAGTTTTAAAAGATGTAATTTATTTAAGGTGAACTAATATGTGTGATCTTCTATTTAGAGCCCACATCTAATGGGTATGGTTTATGATTCCTGGATATATGTTCAATTCTATTTCTTTGTGTTGCTGAAGATGGAGCCCAGGGCTCTGCACATGTAAGACAAGCACTCTACTACTGAACCACACCCCCGGCCTCTATGTTTGGAGTTTTGAGTATCATTAAATATAGAATATTTCTAGAAAGTACACGAACAATGGATTTTTCGCTGCAAATATTAAATATTTATGTAGCAACTAGCCTCTAAAGGACTCTTGATTCTATCGCTCATCTCACTTGGGGGATAATATATTAAGTGATGTGATTTTTATTTATTAGTAGAAGAAAGCATATTTATAAAAACATAGGCTTGAGTTAACTCCTACTCTGCAGTAACAACGAGACTTAAATGTTTTATAGGGTGTTTCTTACATTCATTCAACACCGTTGCACACTTAGAATCCTCTGTCCTTAACAGTAGTCTGGGGGGAGGAAATTCCTAAGAATTCTACAGAAGGGGAAATTATTGTGTACGATATAATAAAGGAACGTTTAATGTCAGTTGCTATACAGGTCTTAAAAAGTTACGTGGGGGGACGTATGGTCTGTTTTATGTGTACTTTCTGTTGAGTGGACAAACGCTTGTGGTTAGCTGTGGTTCAAACCGTAAGGAAACCCCTTTTTGAATAAGGTATAGAGTTTCCCCATTATTTTTGAATTGTAACACATTAATCAAAATACTTAGCCAGTGAGTTTCATAATCTTTTCCAAATGACAAGAAGCCGTATTAAGGTGTATAACTGTGTTATGTCTAAGACTTCCTTTCCTAAAGATTTGTTTAAAAATATTAAGCATTTGATCTTGATGAAGATTTTCACCCTACTTGAGAGGACTTACTGTTTAGCAAATATCAGTTATTAGAAGTATCTTTATTATGGGAGCTTAGTGACAGTTTTTGTTCGCTTATTGGTAGAATTTTATCTTGAGTGGAAGTTTTGTAGAGTTCGTTGAAGGGAAGAAAGAAAGAAAGGCATTAAGGTCATCTGTTGTGAAGCCTCTGCCTCAGTTGGCTCCGGCGTGGCAGGTGCCCATTGAGTACTGAGTTGGTGCGGTCAGTGACCAGGAGAAAAGAGTCGTGCCGTGTCACAATGACAACTTTAGGTTTTGCACGAAAGATTTTTTCCACACTGAATTGATGTATTCGTCTATTTGGCCACATGTATAATATTTTTAAGGAGGCACTGTAGGGATACTTTGAGTGAACCCTTTGTATAAAAACGTCTCAAGACTTTTGCTCAGTAATAGAATTTGTCGTCTGAATGGGTCTGAGGAGCTTTTGTAGGACTGCATGTTAACTTAGATTTGTCAGGGCTCAGATGCTGGGACAAGTGTTAGAACAGCAGCAAGATGCCTGTTTGTGTGCTTTGGGAAGGAATTTGAGATGTTACCCTGTTTTGCCATCAGGGTCCAAGTATGCACGGGTGCATCGTTAATCATAGGAAATGCAAAATAAACCCGTTCCATTGGATTTTTTTTTTTTATGTGAATACTTACCTTTCCCCCTTTTTTAAAAATATATATACAGTTGAGGTATTTAGGTAACCCTTAACCTTTCGCTTTAACAAAGAAGTACAGTATAAAAATATTACCACCGTTCTCATCTGAGCAGCTCTTGAGCACAGAAAGCCCTCTCGATGAATATTTGTTGGAAGAAAAAGTTGTGATACAGCACGTCTCAACCCAGCCCCAGTGTAGTGCTTGGGGACCACCAGTGTGCAAAATTGAAAGCACATGAGTGTCGAAGCACTACAAAAGGTTTGTAATTGATTAGCACTGCTTGAAAGTATTGAAGTACAGTGAGATCTGATTTGTGAATGGTTCTATTCAATAAAGATTAATTCTGTGTGTTTGATAAAATCTTAGTGCCTTCAATGGGTTAGCTTGCCCCCCTGCAGTTTATTTAGCCATCAAATATTTCAGTGTTCTTTTAACAAACTGGAACATTTCTATCTCACTGAATTTAACTTTAGCATGACTGATTCAAACAAGTCAGAGTATCAGTGATTAGTTTGAAGGGCATAATTAAATAGATTAATTTTTGTTCCATTAAAAGGACTAAAATATGCCATAATGCAATCATATATATTTCATGCCTTTCTTGTAACTTAGAGACTATCCGGATATTCACACATTCTAAGAAGAGTTTTTTTTTTTTTAACAATTTCTTTTAAATCTCTTACAGACATTTTTAAAATTTCAAAGTGAAATCTTTAATTTTTTTATGTAAGACTAGAATTATTTGTTATAATTTTAAGTAACTCATAAGTCTTTGGGAATGGCATTTAATTTTGTTACTTTTAATATGTTAGAGCTGTCTTCTATGTTTATT
The DNA here is from genome assembly GCF_963383645.1 of Muscardinus avellanarius. NCBI lineage: Eukaryota > Metazoa > Chordata > Mammalia > Rodentia > Gliridae > Muscardinus > Muscardinus avellanarius. The sequence continues at coordinate 4,798,127 of NC_137794.1, read as the reverse complement.
CCTGACTTTTTAATTCTTATGAAATTTAGCTCTTGTTTTAGAAGCAAGTTACAAAACACTGTCACTTCTGAGTCGTGAAACTGCAAAATTATCATCGACACAGACCACAGCTATTGTTTTGGAAATCACCCTTTGCCTGTGATGTCTCACGAGTTACTTTGCTCAGTTACAAAGTCTTTATGTAGAAATGACTCAGCTTTTACATTTTCATAAATAAGTACTTAATTGTAAGATACCCGATGAGCTGTTTTCAACAGTCTATATTTATGATAAATAATGAACAGATTTTGCGTAGCAAGATTGAAACATCGTAATTCAGAGTACAGTGTGCTGGGAGATCAAGGTCGCTCTCTCTCTCTGTCTATCTCTCTCTGTCTCTCTCTCTGTCTCTCTCTGTCTCTGTCTGTCTGTCTCTGTCTTTCTCTCTCTCTCTCTCTCCTTGGTACTTGAGGTCAATGTGTGTTTTGTCCCTCACCTAAATTTTCTTTATAAAATTGGGACACATAATTATGACATGCTATCAGGAGACTGTGCTACACTGTTAGGATTTGAAGCCTAAAGGGAGGTGATTTCAGGTCGCTGTCAGGGCAGCCTGTGATAACCTGGGCGGAAGGTCCGCTGCTCACCTGGAATCAGCCTGGGGTGGTGTCTGCACTTTAGCTCTGTCCAGACCGTGAGAGCTGGTGGTGGGGGTGGTGATGGTGTAAAACCCAGTTTTCAGGAGGTGGAGAATTAGTAGCTTCAGTAGTTAAGCGAAAATCCGACATGAAGCTGTGGTTAATCTTTTGTAGTTTATTTCATGCCTTACTTAGAAATTTGCTCAGGTTCTGGATTTTGATGTAAAATAGTTATAAGAATGCTACAGTAATAGAAGACCCCTGATGGGATAGAATTAGGAGTCTGTCAACATGGTCTTTGTAACAATTTTAACATACTCTTTGTGGCAACTTTTCTTCCACTGTTGAAGCGTTCCTTAAAATTTGTGGTATTCCTCATCTAGTTAGAAAAATGTATTTAAAAAAAAAACAACTAAGCAGTGTTGGGAGAGAGCAATCGAACTGGTCAATATGCTTGTTAAAACTAATCCCGTAATATAATAATAGCCTTAACCATTTTTCCTCATCTCTGGAGTAGCAATAGCAAAAATTCCCACGTCTGAGCCATGATTGTAATGTGGGCTTTAATGCAGTAGAACTGTAGTGCTTTTCTGCTGTCTAAATGCAGATAGTTTTGGAGTGATGCTTAATACCCACTATTAAATCTTTGGGTAATATGTGATTATTTTATATTTTGTAACTGCGAGGGGCCCACTTACAGCTATTGAGGGGGTCTTCATGACAGTTTTACATTTTTTTTCTGTAAAATACAAAGTACATTTCCTTACTCTTTTAAGACAAACTTTCCCCCCCTCTCAGGTTTTATTATTCTTCTCTGACCTAAACTGAGACGGAACCCCTGGTCGTGGCCAGCAAAAGTGTGTGAAGTAGGAGGAGTAAAGGAAACTCCAATCGTTAGTTGAAAACTACGAAGCTAACGAAGGTATATGCAGCAAAGTATGTATTTTAAAGGCTAAGAGGAAAAAAAACCAAACTGCCGTGTCGTTGGAATATGTTGGATACCATAAAGAGAATCTTGTAAGTGCTTAGATATTTTACTCTAATGCCCCATATCAGCTGATGGTTGCTTAAGCCATTTACATACCAGTTTCGACACTGACTTGAAATTAAATATGAGGGGACTGACTATATTTTGCCTGCTTTGTTTTGAAGTCGAGCACGATTTAGTAGGTATGGTTTTTGAAATCATGCAGGGTATCTTTACAGAGCTTTGTTTCTCATGAGACTAAAAACGGTATTCATTTTGGTAGGTTCGAGAATGTGATTCAAAGAGTTTTAGACCTTTCAATGTTTGTTATGTGTTTATGATAAGTTCTACCTGTGGTTAACAGTATGTAGATGTAAAATTAAAGTTATGTAGAAAAATGCAATTGTGTGTAAGTTTTAAAAGGCAGGAACTTTTAAATATCCGAGACAACTCTAAACAGCTTTTAAGAGCAGCTCCGATGTACTTGGTCATTTTATTTCAGTTGAATCTGTGCTTCAATTATATTAGGCTGTTTAGAAGCAAACTTTAGATATCTTACGCAGCTTTAAATTATAAGTAGATTTGTTTTAGTGGAGCTGGTTAAAATGTTAACTTTATTGCAGGTTTATTTCTGTGTTGTGCATGGTAGACCTTAATACTGCAACGATTCTGTGGTCTGTTATTTTGTAAAATTGCTTCCTTATTGAAGTTTGCTTAAATATCGGGAGCTGCCGAGTCAATAATTTATAATGCTTTGATTAATTCTGCATCTGATTTTCTTCCAAGGAGGCTTAACGAGAATCCTAAACTTCCTTTAACTCTGTTTAGCATCGTCTCCCTTCTCTCACTGGAAATATCTTGCCTACTGTAAGAGCCTATGATTTTGTTTATTTCAAGTTCATTTTCTCACAGTTAAAAGTTACATATGCAAAGTGCAGCTAGTCACAGACATTTCATTTTTCAGCGTCTAATGCAACAAGCCAGCGCTATCATGACCACGTTCATATCTTGTTATCTAGAAAAGCGAGCACTTTAAGAATCACAGCGAGCAGTTTAAGAATCGCATCTTTATACTCAACAGGTTCACAGCGTATAGGACTTTAAAATACCGCAACACTTACCCCAGAAGAAGTTTTGCTGACATGGTGTCACCGTGCTGAAGAGGCTGTTTGATGCCATGGTCTCTCCTTTTTCCCCCAGATAGAACTTGTACCCTCTGTTGTAAAAACTGCTTGCAGCTTTAAACTGAAAATACAAACCATACCCATATCTTGTTTTAGCTTTACAGTATGCCTGGAGCACATAGACTTTATATTTCTTTTTTTCTGTCAAGAAATTCTGTAGCTGGTAATATGTGAAAAGCAAGAAAACAAAAAGAGAATGAGTAAATATTTGAAGGACCTGCTATTACTGCACAGGCTGTGGGTAGGGAGCTCGCACTGCCTCTGCTGGGCTCCGGGGCTGCTGGTGACCTGCGGAGATTAACCATTGACAAACCAGAGACTCCTGCGTGTCCTCCTGGAGAAAGTGTGCACCGCACTTGTGGTTCTGTGGTTGTTTGTGAGGCGAATGAAGCCTTCACACAATCCAAAAAAGCAAAAGCTTTAAAACTCCCTTTTTTTTGCAAGCACTATTACTGGAGAGACAGAATCATGTGGTTTGTGACCTCACAGGACTCAAAGTAAAGTGGGACTGCCTACCACTGTGTGGCTCTCCCCTTGCGCGCTCTCCTTCCCCTCTCTCTCTCTCTCTCTCTCTCTCTCTCTCTCTCTCTCTCTCTCTCTCTCTCTCTCTCTCTCTCTCTCTGACAAAAGGCTTGTGGTAAGGCCTTTCCTGGCATCCAGAAGGATATAGCTTTTTAATTTTTGTGACTCATGAGGATTTGGATAGAATACAACTGCTGAAGGAGCCCAAACTCCTGTTAAGGTTAAGGGTTTGCGGAGCAGAATCCTGTAGCAAGGGGCTTTCCTCTCTACCATCTTCTCCCTGTCTTTCCTTTCTGTCTTTCCCTCCCTCCCTTCCTCTTCCGAGTTCATTATTGTGTCTGTGGAAAAGTGAGGACATTTGACCCAGGAGGCTGTGTGAAATTCTGACCAACAGTGATGATTTACAATCATTTACATTTTTGGATTGTATCGCTTTCTGGGGTCTGCTTCATATTTGCCAGGGTGGCTGCTTTCCTCCTCTTTCCCTTTTCTTGTCTTCTTAAACTTGGGAATCTGTAACTCATTGTAAAAAAGTTTACCTTTCTTAAGGTCTGGCTGCAGACTGCTTGCTGGGCTTCACTGTAATTGGCTGTCATGCAAGTGTTAGTCTGGGGATTCTTTTACAAATATTAAATCATGTCTGTCTGGTTTATTTTCGATATGGTGTGTCTTATAATAAAGATTAATTATAGGTAGTAATTGCATATACCTTTATCTCATGACTAGTTCAAAGATCTTAAAAAAATGAACGGCAAGAACGGTAGCATAGCTTGTTGGAAGACTCTTAGTTTTCTTTTTGATTAAAATTTTATTCAGGAAATGTATTTATTTTGTGCAATTCCCTAAATAGTCTAAACGCTAACAACTTTTTGAATGCAGTCTTATATAAAGCAAAATGCTTCTGTTGTAGCTTAGATTTTTCAGTATTAGATTTTGTGAGCTCAGAATGGAGTGGGTTAACAGAAGCTGTATTTTTTGTTTATAATGGAAGCTTTGAAATAAATTACAAAATGCTGTGTGTAGTAAGGAATAATGCGCACAGACAGAGTATGTTGGTCGTCTCGATTTGCTAATTCTGATTCAGAAGAAAATTGAAAACATCTTTGCGAAACTATCTCTTTTTTTTTGCCCCTTTGGACATGTATGTATAGAACTCATTTTCTTATTAGGATGATTATATATCATAGGCACTGAATTTTATATTTATGAATAGTGCTTCCTGTTTTCATCAGTTGGGAGCGATGGGGCATTTTTCAACAAAAATTATAAAGGCGAATGGACCAATTTTCTAGGCATTTCTGCCATTTATCTACGCCACTCTGCATTTGCATTTTGGGCTTCTTACTAGTGTGATAGTAACCAGGAGTGGCGGGAGTGAGTGGCCACGAGGGTGGGCGGAGACAGCGAATCACAAAAGATTACTCGGTGTATACTTTGGAAAGGGTGGGCTCCGGAGAGTGTCAGAACTATATATTCTTCCTGTCACAGTTTATCTAGTCTGAACCAAAGGCAGATAATAAAGATGACAAAGGCAGATAATAAGCATGTTTGTTAGGGGCCTTTTCAACAATTGATTTTTGCCAAAACACACCGGGACAACATGGGAGTGATGTAATCCTTTATTATTCAGTTGTCCAGAATTTTTCGGTATAAACCATTAGTTAAAAAACCCAGAAACACATTTCAGTATTTTATTTTAAATTTGGTTGAATCACGCCTTCTTTGTATGCAGACAGGTTTTGCATTGAAAAGTAGAGGTTTTCATTAACGTGTAATGCCTCGTGAAAGAAATTACTCGGTTACCCTTTTTCACAAATAAGGTGTGTTGGTGTATGATTGCTATCTTGATTATCCAAAGTAAATAAAAAGAGGGTTTTGTCCTTGTAACTGGTGGCATTTTCAAACATAGAGTCATATGTACATTTAATAGCAGGGTCGGGCAGTTGGAAATTTAGGTAGCTGCTGTAGTATGGTAAGCAATGCTTTTATTCTTTTAGAATGAGTTTGTAGTTTCTGCCTTAGGGTTCTCTGACATCTTACAGCCCCACCGTTTTGCCAAACGTTTTCTCTTACACATTTTTATCTTTGTTACGTATACTTTAGTCCTCCAAGTTGACTTGAGATGAGTTTGAACGGTCTTTGTCTTGAAACTGCGCGATCTCTTTTTGCAGGTAACTACAGCGTTTTATCTTTGGGTCAGGATCTTCATGCTCATGAGGGTTCAGCAGGTTTTGTTGAATATGCCCTTTTTTGCCTATGAGAGGCCCATCAAATTCTGGCAGCAGAAAGATGGTGAAGTCACATCTTTAAAGTTCGTATATTCATTATCCATCACTTTGTGGTAAAAAGTTTAAAATGACAGCGATTGCGAGCACACATTTAGAAATTGATTATATTTGTTAGAAGTGGCTCAGTACACACGGTGAAGAGAGCCTGATTCCAGGAGAGGTACTGCTTATTAAGAAGGCCCTCGGTTCTAGACCCGTTCCGTGCTTATTATCAGGCATGCAAACCACAGATGGCTTTTAGTATCCTTCAAACTATCCTTTTGGGCATATGCTAGTGTTGGCTGTTTTGAAGTAAGCAACAAGGTTAGGGCCACTGTATAAATTATGTACTTGAAAACTATAATCTTGAAATACAGTTTTGAACTCAAACTTAACAAAAAGCAAGAAGTCAGTGCCTTCCCCATTACTTTAATAAAATTTGTCATAATTGAACATTTTAAAATACCAAGACATTTAGAAAATAACAGCGTAATATTTTTAAATGTTATATGTCTTCATTGTTATCTTTTGAATTCGTTATTTTCTTAAATAATGACTTTTTAGTACATTCACTTTACTTTTTCAACACTGTGCCCATTTCTATGCTTTTTTTTTTAAAACAAAGATTCACTTAAACTATATCTTCTGCTTTTTAATTCTGAAGCAATCCTAGCAAATGGTTTGATGTAGCAATTTTATAGAATATAGAATTCTGATTTAGCTTACAACTTTTTGTGAGATCTTAGCAAGAACTTTCTTGTTGTTTCAGTTCGGTGTTGGGTAATTTTTTTTTCAATTTTTAACAATATTTTAAGATAATACCTATAGCTGTTTAAGCTTATATAACCTAAGCTTATATTGGTGACTTGAATTTTTGTATTAAGAAAATGTGCACAGTTTTATGTTTTGAATTTTGATTGAGATATTAATCCTACTTCCTTGCTTTTGGTGGGGTGTATGTCCGTGTGTACAAACGCATGCGTATCTGTCTAGTTGTTTGCGTGTACAGGGTATTATTTGTAGTAATAGTAATTTTTACCTTTTTTCCCTTTAAGATCATTATTAAAACTCAAAATGCCAACATTTCCTTGATTGCTTTAATTCGCTTGGTTAGCTTTAGCAACTGTTTAAATGTGATAGCATGTGGAAATAGGACGCGAAGACAAGAAAACCCTACCTCAGCTTCAATCTCTCCCTCCTCTTTTCATATTTCTTTTTCTTTCTCCTCCAAGCATTATTATTTTTGTTTCTCTGAACATGTTTTGACTTTTCTACATAGGCTCAAAAGTAGATTCTTAAAGTTCTAAGGGACATTGACATTAATCCTCAGTAATGAATACCCAGTCGATTTGAAGCTCTTAGCATTCATTGCAAATTATTATACCCCGATATGATATCACGTCATTTGTGGAAGAGGACTGGCTTCTGGTTGCACCGATTTTTCTTTTAACTGCTTGAAATTGTTCCTTGAATACTTCCTTCATGCTAATTTGCTTTAACACATTGTTTAAAATGACATTAGCGCCTTAATTACAAGGGTTACTTTATTTTTCCTTTGGTTAGTCTTTGAAGTGCAGAGTGATTTGTACGTGCATAATGTACCTGTATAAGTGTTTTGCTTCTTGTAATTACTAGAACAATTCGTCTTCTAAAGCCATCATTTTTGTAAGAACCAAAAAAGAGGCGCCAACGTGCGAAAACCTGGGGAGCGGGCTCAGATGGCAGCCGAGGATGTGGCCAGACTGAAGCAGGAAGCTGCTCCCCACCACGCAGCGCTAACACCCACTGCCACTTGAGACAGCTCCTACCAAACACGCTACTGACAAAACCAGAGGAGAATAACATCCAGACTATACTGTTGATCGTATCCAGGGGAAAGTGAAACTAATCTTTTTAGAGCCTTTGTACCGAGAGCCTACAGCGATGGGAACTCCAAGAGAGACATCCCGCTCTCACTTTGCCTTCTTTGAGACATGAGACTTGATTGTAGGTAAACTTTCCCTGCAGCAAGAAACGTTTGGGATATCAGCTCTCTTGGAAAAGGCACAGAGGGGGTACCCGTCTCTTAGTTATTTGAATTGTTTCAGAAATAAATAGGGCTACCGACATCTAGAGTACAAAATGAGTTAAAAATTGAGATGGTCATTGTGATTACTTAAGCTTCATTCATATATATATATATATATATATATATATATATACACACACACATACACACATACATATACATACATGTGTGTGTGTGTACATATATGTATGTATGTATATATCTATCCAGGTAGTTTTCTTTACAATTTAAGTTGTGTTTTATTGTCAGGGTGGAGAGGGACTTGAATTTTCCACCGAGGCATATACCTTTTCAAAGTAACTCTTTTTCCTGCTCTTTATGTTAATCTTCCTGTAGCTTACCCAATCAGTCCATAATCATTACAGGAGGTTAGTCTAAGGCAAAAATGTGAACTGCTTGTATGATGTGATTGAAAAAGATACTAAGGCATCTTCTAAAAAAGGCCAGGTTTTAATATATTTAGGGTTTCCCTTTATAAAGCTTAATCTCCTCTGCTTTGACCTGTCAGACTTCAGCAGTTTTGATGAATTTAGTACCTTGGTAATTTAGATGAATTTTGAGGTTTTCTAAAGGAGGTTGTTTAAGGCTTAAATAAGAGAACATAATAGTGTCTGAATTGATACATGATATATAGAAATTTTATCAGAGGAAGGATAGAAGAGACTGTCAGTTGGTGTTACTTGTGCAGGAACGCCGCTGAGAATTTCAGTTTCTACACCGTCAGTGTTTCACCGCAGAACTGGCCTGCTTGCCACCCTTTACATGTGAAGATCACTGTCTGTCTGTCACTATCTCTATTAAGGATGGCTTGCCTAATTGTCCGAAGGGTTTTCTCCTCTCTCTCAAGTGCTTATCAGGACCAGCTGTAGCGCAGTGGCTTTTCTCCATGGGCTCATGGTGGTCTTTGGAACCACGTTTTCAACTTTGACAGGTGAGACAGAGGCTCCGCAGTGCCACTGCCTTGGGTGAATCTGGCTGTGGTTGGAGAAAGTGCATCTTGCCAAAATATATGGGTGAGACCACACACAGCCTTTAAAATGGTTATTGTAGGCTTATTTTAGGGATACATGTCTTGACAGTTCTTTTATTTGCATGCCAGTTTCAGTGCTGTGTATAGATTTTTTTTTCACTGGTTTTAGTAAAGGCAGTAGAAGATTTAGCTCTCTGGTTGCTAAGTTTTGTGTATAATTTATGCTGGGAAAAATACGTGGAGTTCAGGCGGAATTAACAGTATAGAAAATACATTGAAAAGGAAGTACTAGAATCCTGATCTTTTTGTTTTTATAAATTTGACAGTATTCCCACTGGAACCCTCAATTTCTCAAGACATTTTAGCAGTGAGAAATTGCTCCAACCTGAACTTTAAGAATAAAAGAATTAGGAGATAATGTTAAAATTTTCATTATTCTTTAGTTATATTAAGAAAAATGTATGGTTCTTGTTCAGCAGTATATTATAATGTTGGTATAATAAAGCATTATTTATTTAAAGTTTTCTGTTTTAGTAAGCATTGAAACAAACTGCTAAAGAAGTCAGTTGTGAATATATATATGAATATATGTATGTGAATATATATATATGAATATATATATGAATATATATGAATATATATGAATATATATGTGTATGTATATATATATATATATATATATATATATATATATATATATATATAAAATGGTTAGCATAGTGTCCAAGCTATACAGTCTTTTATGGGGTAAAGTTATAGGTTTAAATTGATATTCTAAATCTTCAAAAAGTAGCTATTTCAGGGAACAGTAGAAAATACTCTAGGAGTCTACAAAATTTTCTTGTTTTAAACCTGATATATTTGAATCATTATTCAAGAATCTTAGTTATTAATGATAGTGATATTAAAATGTCCTGGGTCCTGGCTGGTCATAATACTTTTCACTTGACGATTTAGTGTTCTTAAGTATATATTTATAAGAAGTTTAACCATATAAGGTAGTTTCATTCCAGTTAATATCCTAGGAACACAGAATCTGCAGAGATAACTGGACATGCGGTCCCCTCCCCACAGTTAATAGCCTGCTATGGTTCTAGCTGGAGTACTGGGGAAATTGTGTTTCTACAGCTTTTCCAGAAAAACTTTCTAGAGAGAAGAGAGGACACATTATATACAAATAGGGTGTTTCAAAATTATTTTGTTCTTCACGGAAATTAGCCATATATGCAAAACTTAGTTGAGTGCTAGATTGAAAAAGACCAACACAACTTCTTTTTAGAGTGAGAAAACTTGAATATGTAGTTGGAATATCAGTGGTACTATGGAATTCTATTAAGTTAATTTTAAAACCAGCATCCGATACAGAAAAATTGTCTTTATTCTCAAGAGGTGTATGATGAATTGTTGTTATAAAGTATTTGAACAACTACATAAATTAAGGAATGTGTCAAAATGTTAATCGGTGAATCTAGGTAAAGGAATATGCTGACTTGTATTTGACAGTTTGCAGCTCTAACAGAGAATTCTGAAAGTGAAGCATTTTGTGTTTAAGGGATCTGGGAATTTGATTTGAAATTAAAATCAAGTAAATAGCTTGTAGAAATTTATTTACACATATCAGTAGTAAATTTTAGAAAGAAGGAATATGAAAGCTTGTGCTACATATAGTAGCAATTTTAAGCTTTATAGTTTTCTTCATGTTAAAATTTTATTCATAGCAAAACACAAGTAAATTTTCCAAATTTATATGTGGCAAATATAAATTGAAGGTGGTAAAATATTTTTGAAAATTCAACTTTAAAAAGTTTATATTATAGTAATTCAAGGCTAGATATTTCTAGAGAAGCAAATCAAGCATTCGTTATTGGTATTTCATTTAAAAAGTTTTATGCTAGAATATCTGGATGCTTCTAGAATATTTAGAAGTGCCTTGAAAGTTTATTCACATGCATTACTACTAAGTTTTACTGTTACTACTTGGTACCTAGTTCATGTTCAAGCAGTATTTTTATGAGCAGAGGTTTACATCTCTGTATGTGAGGTATTAATTTGGAATTTGTGTTAATATTATTTTATATTCTCCAGCGATTGACATGCTTTCTCTGTACAAGGCTAACATATTTTTAACTTTGTGGGCCATAGAATCTCTGCCGCCTACCCTTCTCTGCCACGACTGTCAGGAAGCAGACAGCACATAAACGAATGTATGTGGCTGTATTTTACTAAAACTTTACTTAAAAAAATAGACAGTTGGCTGGCTGTAGTAGTGTGCCCACTCTTGCCCCCTGCACTGTATTAATAGACTGTGTGTACTAGTGCGTGTCGTCTTACAGGAGAGGCCAGAGTGATGTTAATAATGATCAAGTTTATTTTATATTATAATGGAATTCTCTTAAAGTATTTGCTGTGTGTGTGTGTGTGTGTGTGTGTGTGTGTGTGTGTGTGTGTGTGTGTGACCAGGCATTGAGCCAGGGGTGGTCTACCAGAAGGCTGCATCCTCAGCCCCTTTTATTTTGTTAATTTTTTACAGGGTCTTGTTAGGTCACTGAGGCTGGCTTCAAACTTGTGATCCTCTTGTCTTAGCCTCCCAGGTATTGGGATTAGAGGCATACACCACCATGGCTGGCTTAGCTTATAAAAGTTTTTTTTAATAGTTTGTCCTGTGAGCAGGACATGGTACTGTGTGTCTATAATCCCAGTACTTGGGAGACTCTTTTTTAAAAACATAAGGCTGGGGTGTAACTCAGAGTAGAGTGTCCTTGTGTTTAGTCCCTAGTATGTATGTATGTGTGTGTGTATGTATCTGTCTGTCTGCTCTGTCTCTCTCTGAGACATACACACACATACACACACTATTAAGTGAAACATCATGAATATGGTGCTTAATAACCATTTATTAAATTAAACTAATGAACTTGTAGTCTGTTTATTTTGATCATGTAATTATTATGTGTAATTATGAAATACCCTAACACTCATTAAGGATGAGTTTTCAATACAAATAAATAGTTTTGATGAGAGTCTACCTGTAGCTTGCCGGTCTTGATGTTTATTGAGTCGTTTATTATTCGTAAGAAGATAAGTTTCCTATATCTCTCGTCCACAAAATGTTCTCTTTTTAGAATCATTGGCTTTAATGTTCAAACATAAACTATTTAATAACAGAAATTTTATTACTGTGATTATTTTTCCTCTCCTTTAGCTATATTTGAATTTGATTCTAATCAGAAAAAAATTTTGTTATTTTTGATATTACTTAATCTTCAGAAACATATATTGCATCCACTATTGGAACTCTAATACCCAGAGTAAATTAGTTTTCTGAGGATTCGTCTACATTTGCTAGATTCTGAATGTTATTTCTTTTGTGGCGATGATTAATACTAAGCATGAAAAAACACCACTGTTATGTATTTTTATTAGAAAAGAGCACATGAGCCCCTGTTTTGATCTGAATTTCACCTTTTAGTATATTGTAGTTTTTAAAAAGTTTTATTTATATGTGTATATATACACACACATTATATATAACCATTAAGACCATCTCATATATGTATATATATATGAGATGGCTGTAATAGTTCACAATTCATATTATTTTATGTCTTATTCATTATTAAACATTTTCAATTACAAAAAAAGTATTTTTGTTCTTAGATAATTTTGTTATAAAGAAGTTTTCTTGCCCCTTTTGCTTCTCTGTTAAAAAAAAAATCTGGTCGTTGCCCATTAGCAGTCATTTATGATGAATTTCTATTATGATTTTTTGATACCTCTCCCCTCCCACCATGGTTTAATTAGAAGATAGACACAGCAAACACTGTAAGTTTGTAAGGATGATGTCTAAGAAGGAAACAGAGGCCCGGCGTGGTGGGCACGCTTGTAATCCCCGCGCTTGGGAGGCTGAGACAGGAGGATCACACAGGTTCGAAGCCAGCCTCAGCTACTTAGTGAGGCTCTCAGCAACTTAGTGAGACCCTGTTTCCAAATAAATTATAAAAAAAAATAGGGCAGGGGGTGTAGCCAGGAGGTAGAAAAAGCCCCTGGGTTCCACCCCCAGTACCACAAAAGAAAAAAAAAAAAGACAAAAAAAGAAGGAAACAGAAGGAAAAACAAGGAGCACAGAAACTCAAATAGCTTTATCCAGGCTTATTTAGGGCGAAGACAGCTGCCTTATCTACCGTAGTGCATCTTAGAAGGTAATAACGGTGTTGTAGTAATTTAACAAATTAAATGATCAGGCGAGGGCTGCAGTTCAGTGGTAAAAGACTGCACTGCTCTGGGCTTGATCCCCAGGACCCAAAAGACAAACCAAAGCAAAATAAACAACAAAACTCCAAAACCTTAGCCGGGCATGGTGGTACACGCCTGTAATCCCAGTGCTTGGGAGGCTGAGACAGGAGGATCAAGGTTTGAGGACAGCCTCAGCAATAGTGAGATGCTCATCAACCTAGCGAGACCCTGTTTCAGAAATAAAATAGGTCTGGGGTGAAGCTCGAAGTCAGAATGCCCCAGGTCAATCCCCAGTGCCATAAAGACAATAATATCTAATATTTATGTAGGGAAGATTTTTATCCAAAATTAAGAGATTAAAAACGTTTTGACATTTAAAGTTATAATACTTAGTAGGAAAATAAACCTCTGAGGAGTAAAACCTTACTTAGTAAATTGTTAAATACAGATTTTTATATATTGCTGTCTCTTGGTACTCAGGAGACAATCTCCAGGACACTTGTCCATTTTAGTTATAAATCCATTGTTTAAAAAAATCACCAAATTTGGAAGATTGAACATTTCTGAAAGAATTTACGGCTTATCTAGTGTAACACGGAATAACACACAGCGGCACCTGCTGTTTGTTTACTTATGAAATCTTTGTAAGGTTAGTCACCAGCCGAGCGTTGGGGACACGTGCCGCGCGTCGCAGGTTCAGGCCAGCATCAGCAACTCAGCGAGTGTTTGTTTACAAAACCAAATAGGTCTGAAAGTGTAACTTGGGGGGTACCTGGGCATTTTGTAGTGGCTCCAGCACTACAAAAGAACCAGAAAGCTTATTGCTAAAAGTGTCAGAAAGAACTGGTTTCTAGCAGACCAGTAGGCTAGTGTTTAGTGTTGTTCTAAATCTGTAGAAAAATTGAGCAGAAAGTCGAGTTCCTATTATCTTCCTCCCTCAGCCCACAACCTTCAGTGTACTCTGAGCATTCTGCTTCGGTGCCCTGCGTTTGACCGCTGATGAACTAACCAGCTCTTGTGCCCGTCGTTAACTGCCATCTTAGACTTGAGTCCTTGGGTTGTACATTCTGTAGATCTGGCCATATGCATAGCATCCTGTATCCAGCGTTACAGGATCATAAAGAAGAGATGCACTGTCTTAAAATCTGCCTGTGTGCTGTACATTTGTCTCTCTTAACAGCTGATGTTTCCCTAGCTTTCATTTTTACTGATTTATTAATTTTTCCCTTTACTCACATACATATGTATGCACAAGTGTCCACACACATTTACTGTACTATTTTAACAATGGATATTTTTACTCTCTGTAGCATTTCCTTTGCCAGAATCTCATATGAATGGAATCATATCAAAGAATAGCTTCTTCTGAGCCCGCTTAGCAGTATGTATTTACGTTTCCGCTGTGTCTTTTGATGGCTTGATAGCTTATTTGTTTTTTAATGTTGAGTAATAATATTCTATTGTATGGATGTACCATGGTTTATCCAGTAACCTAGTGAGCGGCATCTTGCTTCTTCCAGTCACTGGCATTTATAAATGAAGCTGCAATAAATATTTAAGTGCAGGTTTCTCTGTGGACGTAAGTTTTCAGTTTCTTTAAATAAATGCCCAGGGACACAATTGCTGGATTGTTTGGTCAGGCTATGTTTAACTTCGAAAGAAACTGCCAAACCATCCTCGTAGTGACTGTGCCCTTTTGCATTCTGTCAGCCGTGAACGAGGGCTCCTGCGCTGCGTGTCACGGGCGACACTGGCTGTTCTTGGTGTTGAACGTTAGCTGCTGAGTAGGTACGTGACAGTATCTCATCCTTATTTAATCCGCAGGTTCCCCAATGACATAGCATGTTGAGCATCTTTTCACGTTTATTTGCACCTATGTTTCTCTAGTGAGGTGTCTAATTGGGCCTTGGGCCCTATTTTAAATTAAGTTTTCTTGTTGAGTTTTGGGATTCTTTGTACATGCCATATTTTCGTTATTCCTTCCTCCGCTGATAGGCGTTGGCTTGTTTCTGCACTGGCTCTTGTGAATACCGCTGCAGTCGCGTGTCAGCGTAGAATGAAACGGAACGTGAACAGGTGCTTCTGTGTTGACATTCAGCTGCAGCAGTGTTTATAACAGCCAAAGTGTGTTATTACATTACCTAACACCCTCGGTGCAGTGTTGAATAGGAATGATGGAATGGAGTTTCATATACTTTCTCGCCGACGCAGTAAGTATGATGTTACCTACAGGTTTTGTAGGTGTTCTTTGCTACATTGAGGAAATATCTATTCCTTGTTTGCTGAGAGGTTTTTTTTTTTTTATGAGTGGTGGTGTATTCTGTTACATTATTTTTCTGCATCTATTGATAAGATTATATAATTTTTTCTTTAGCCTAATGATTAGATAGATTATACTTGTCGATTTTTTTAATGTTGAACCAACCTTGCATACTTGAAACAAATCCCACTTGGTTGTGAAACATTGGTACTTGATTGATGAGTTTTGTATCTATCTTCCAGAAGGTATGGATCTGTAAATTTTCTCTTTTTAGTAATATCTGTCTGGCTTTGGTATTTAGATAGTTAGGGAATGTTTTCTCTGCTTCTCTGCTTTTATTATCTGAAACAGATTGTTGAGTATTAATATTTCTTCTTTAAATATGTCTTAGAATTTACCAGTGAAACCATCTAGGCCTAGCACTTTCTATTTGAGAAGGTTATCGATTATTAATTCAATTAAAAAATGTGTGTAGGTTTATGCACAATATCTCTTTCTACTTGTATGAATTTTGTTAGTTGTGTCTTTCAAGGAATTGGTTCATTTTATCCAAATTCTTAAATTTGTAGTCAAAAGGTAGTTCATAGTATTCCTTTATTTTCATTTTTCATATTCAAGGGATCATGAGTGATTTACTCGGTTCATTTCTGAAATTAGTAATTTGTGTCTTCTTTCTTTTTTTTAACCTGCCCAAAGATTTATAAATGTTATCTTTAAAAGAAATAGCTTTTGCTTTGTTAATTTTTCTGTACTGATTTTTTGTGTGGTGATGGGGATTGATTTCAGGGGTATTATACTTCTGAGCTCCACCCCTAGCCCGTTCTCCTCTGGCGTGTAAGGTTTCTGTAGAGGAATCCACCTGTACTGAGCCTCGCTCATTTTCTTGCTGGCTTCAGGATACCCCATTTTCCTTTGCGTATGGACAGTTGGATTATGTTATTTCTTGGTGTACTCTTCCTTGAATTTTAACTTCACCTTTGTTTTTCCTCTATGCAGCTGTTGATACCATTCTTCAAATTTTGACCTTTTTTTTTTTTGCTATTATTTACTTCACTAATCTTCCTTCTGCTCTGTGGCTTCCTTTTGAACTCCAGTAGCTGGGACTTTGCCGCTTTCCCGTGTTCTCCTGAGTCCCAGAAGCTTAGGTTAGTCCTTGGCACTCTGTTTTCTCCTTCTATTCTGGCTGATTATTTCAAAATAACTTTTACTTCGAGTCACAGGTGTTTTCTTCTTCTTGATCATTTCTGCTATTGATACTCTGTTGAATTTTTTATTCCATTTATTGTATTTTCCAGCTTCAGAATTTTTCTTCTTATGATCTTACGCTGTCAAGACAATTTTGCATTTTGGTCATTAATTATTTTCTTGATTTCCTGTAATTCTCTGCTTTCCCGCATTCCACTGAGCTCACGTGGTATCTTGCATCCTTTGCCACGTGCTTGGTTTCTCGGCCACTGGGGCTCTTTGGCTCCTTTCGTCTGCTTGCATGTTTCTTGTCCGGTATGTTGATGTACGTGTGCACGCTGGGCCATTCACCTCCTGAAGACATCACGCAGTTTTGCCTGGAAAGACCTACCCTCGTAGGGCGTGTAAGAGTTCTTACTGGCGGGGAGAGCAGCTCCAGCACCACTGAGGTGCCAGCCGTGTAGACAGGGAAGCTCTGTCTTGACGGCTGATGTTGGTTTTGTCGCACATTGCAGGAATTCTCAGTTGCCAACACTAGACATCCGCAGTGGTGGCGAAGGTCCACGGGTCCTCCGTGGGGATGGCTGCTAAGGTCCTCTTGATCTCCCGCCGGGGAAGCTGTGGCTGAGGGTATCCTTTTTGTGCTAGATTTGGTTTGTGGACTCTTGCAGTGCTGGTGGCACTGCTGTCTTCTGTGCAGCGTCTGCGGAGTGGCCTGGGAGCGAAGGCCGGGAGCTGGGCCCCTCTGCAGGGAGCACTACCCCAGGAGGGAGCCACGGGGCCCTGAGGAGGCAGCACACCACGCCTGCTGTCATGTTGGTAAAAGTACTCGCGGCCCGGAGGCTTCTCAGGTGGTTGGGAAGATGATCAGCTGGGGAACTGATTTATGCAGTCAGAGTGACTTTGGTGGTTGAGGCTCCTGTGGGAACTGGGCCCGTGCCTGGCCACTTGCACTGAGGGCTCCACTCTGGATGACCCCGTGCAGCTCCGGCGCCTGGGTTTGGGGGGAGGCACTGACCGAGGGCGAGAGGCTCTGTGTAGGGCTCGTGTGATGTGAGAGAGATGGCGTCCTCTCCTCTGCCGTGTTGGACGTGATGGCGCTCCTGTTACTGGATTGTTTAGGAAGGGAATGATGCGCACTGTGTCCGACAGCAACGTGGAGAAAACTGGAGAGCGGGAGGGACCTGGGGGATTCTGTGCCGCAAAGTCGGAGGCCCTGAATGAATGAACGCCATAGAAAGAAGGAAACGGAAACTCGTGCTGAGTCAGTGGCTCTGTGGCCTGCAATCCTGCTTATAAAGAACCAAGTCGATAAAATGAGCGTTTTGAAAAACAAATACCCAATAAACAGGAAATTCTCTAATGTACATGATGTACATTGATAAACATATCAATGTCAACCACTAAGCCAAACATGAGAGGGAGGGAGGGGGAGGGAAGGGGCGGGGTTTGGAGACAGGCTAAATGTGTGCCTGTGTGCCTGTACTCCACTGAGACTATAATGCACCAATAGAGAGTTTAAAAAAACATGAAAATGCTCAACATCATTGGCAACCAGGGAGCTGCAAATCAGCACTGAGATTCCATCTCACTCCTGTCAGAATGGTAATCATCAAGAAATCGAATAACAATAGACGTTGGTGAAGATGTGGGGAAGCTGGAACTCTCTGCACTGTTGTGGGATTGCAAATCAGTGCAGCTGCTATGGAGATCAGACTGGAGCTTCCTCAGAAAAGTGGGAAAGAATTCACCGTATGACCCAGCTACACCACGCCTGGGTATCTTTCCAAAGGGACTGAAATCAGAAAATTATAGTGAGGCACACACGTCCATGATTATAGCAGCAAAATTCACACCAGCCAGACCATGGAGCCAGCCGAGGTATCCAACAGACGGATGGATTGCAAAGTGAGCGGATGTCCACCCAATGGAACGCTCCCCAGCAATAAAGAAAAACACAGTTATGTCATTGGCGGGAGAGTCATGCGCTGGGGAACATATATTAGGTGAGATTAGCCAGTGACAGAAAGTGAAGGTCTCTCGTACGTGGAAGCTAGGGGGCAAGCGGGATACCAGAGGGACTCGAGATAACGGAGGAGAAACTCCAGGGCAGCAAGGGAGGTGGTCTAGGGGAAGGCCAGGGTGGGGGAGTGAGGGAGAGGTAAGGAAGGAAGCACTTCCACTGGCGTCGTACACATATGAGAGTACCAGTGTCAACCTCGGGACCTTGTATGGGGAAGGGGGAGAGCGATAGTGAGCGGGGGAAGCTTGCCGAGTCCTGTGAGCCTGGATATCACTATCACGTGAGCTCCATCATGATGTGAGACTAGAATGTGCCAAAAGAAGTATTAGCAATTTTTTTCTCAAAGGGCAGGAGATAGAGCTCAGTGGCCTAGTCACCCTGGGTTCAACCCCCAGTACCTTGAAGGACGGAAGGAAGGATGAGAGCTCCTGTTTAGATTTTATTTGGTTACTTTTCAGCCAATATTTTGACTTCTGATTCCTGGATACCTGGGTCACCAACTATTTCCAAGACTTGGATTTTAGAAAATAAACCATTTGCAGTATAAAAAGAGCATCTTGTTAAAATGACTAGAATATCCTCATCTAAGGGAATGTAGGTAGATGTATTTGTTAAGTCTCTGATTACAGTAAATTAGCTGGGTGCAGTGACCTGCACCTCTAATCCCAGTAATTGTGAGGCTGAGACAGGAGGATCATAGGTGTGAGGACGGCCAAAGCAAGTGTCTGAGGGGGTAGCTAGGAGATAGAATGTCTGGGGGTGCGGGCGTGAGGGGGAGGGGACCCACAGTAAATCGGGCCATTTTATGTCAGTAATACTGGTCAGTCATTAAGTGTAATAGTCAATGAGTAGAAAGATGAACATTGCAGTTTATTGGAGCTGCTCTGCCATGACCATGGCTTGGGCAGCGCAGGTGCTAACGTGGAGTGGACTGTGGTGACTCAGCAGTGCAGAAGGCAGTAGTGAGTAGCTGAAAGCTGACGTTTTTAATGTCAAGCAGCGCAGGTAGCTCAGTGTTCTAGATGCGGGAGTTCTCCAAACTGTGGTTTGTATGTTATTTTCCTCATTTCTGTGCTTCAAGATAAATAATTCTTCCCCATTTCTTGGACTTGGAAAAATAAACAAGTGCAAAAACACGGATTCCTTTCCAAACACTGTATGTATTCAGCGTTTTGGAGAAGATTAAACTGTGGGTCTAACTGAAACGGAGTCAGAGTGTGTGTGTGTGTGTGTGTGTGTGTGTGTGTGTGTGTGTGTGTGTGTTTTCAGGGTGAATTTCTTTCATCAGCTGTACCCAAGAACAAAACCTCCATCCCGCTGATTTCTTCTAGCTGTTGCTATTCTTTTAGTGTCAAGTCTGTTTTAATGGCTCGTACATTATAGACTGGCCGTGGTTTGGTACCACTGATTGCTTAAAAAAGGAAAACTAGTTAAAATGGCATTGTGCATATTTTTGTGCTTTTGTCATTCTTACTGAAATCATTTTGTTGCTAAGCTATAAGTCTGAAATATAACCATCGAAGCCATTCTTTTCTACTTATACTTTTCTGTTTTCATTTTGACTCTAATTTCTTTCATTTTCTTCCCCCGCATCTCTAATGACTTCTTTGTGGGTCTTTCTTTTTAGGAGCCAGTTAAAATTTTTTTTTTTTATCAAGCCCTGAAATAGCCCCTGCTTGAGTATAGTTAGAGTGATACTTACCTGGGTGTGGTGGCGCACACTTGTAATCCCAGTACTTAGGATTCTGAGACAGGAGGCTCTCAAGCTCATGGCCAGCCTCAGCAGCTTGGGGAGGCTCTAGACAACTTAGTGAGACTCTGCTTCAAAACCAAATATAAAGATATAAAGAGGGCTAGAGGTGTAGCTCAGAGGAAGAACAGCTCTGGGTTTGATCCCAGTCAAAAAAAAAAAAAAAAAAAAAAGAGGAACAGAATCTTTAGATCACTAGAATAGTGGTATTTTTTTTTTTTTTTCCGTATTAGGGGTGGAACCCAGGGGCATTTTATCTCTGAGATACACCCCCAGCCCTATTTTTTATTCTTTATTTGGAAACAGGGTCTCAGTGAGTTGCAAAGGGCCTCCTCACTAAATAGCTGAGGCTGTCAGTGAACTGCAATCCTCCTGTCTTGGCTTCTCAAATGCTGGGATTTCAAGTGTGTGCCACCATGCCTGCTTGAATGGCAGTATTTTTAATCCCAAGCATAACAGTAAAATAAAATTAATTTTAAATAAATAAAAATTTAAAATAAGGCCGGCCGTGGTGGCGCACGCTTGTAATCCCCGCGCTTGGGAGGCGGAGACAGGAGGATCGTGCAGGTTCGAAGCCAGCCGCGCTGGCTTAAGAGACCCTGTTTCCAAATAAAAATATAAAAAAAAATAGGTCTGGGAGTGTAGCCCGGAGTTAGAAGGGCTTCCAGGAACCCCAGCACCACCAAAATAATAAATAAATAAATAAATAAATAAATAAATAAAATTGATTTTCTGTGTAGGTCTTTAGGACTGATACATTGAAGTTGTTTAGCTTTGAGCAGAATTTTGAAATGATTTATATTTCATGTTTGTAAGTAAAATTTCTCACTATGCTAGGTTGGTTTTCTAAGTTACTGTGCTTTACTTTGGATGGGTGAGTAGGGTAGTTGCTGTTATCTGTAGTATCTTTAGAAAGCAGTTTTAAATGTTTTTCAATCTATTCACAAAATCACAACAAATTTAAGGATGCAGTTGGTTTTTATTCACGATTCTAACCATGCAGCACCTCATGTGTAATAGACTGAGCGCCCCCTGAGGCCGGCAGGAGCCTGGTGTCCTGGGGGACAGGCACGGAGGTGGGGAGGAGACAGGATCGGTTGGTTCCAGTTACTCTCCGTAGAGGGTTAAAGCATCCAGGCTGTCACACTGGCTCAGGTCAAGTAGGCACCTTCTCATGAGAACCGCCAATCCTGTAGTCAATCCTGTATTCGGGACTCTGGCCCATTTCCAAGAGTTACTTGATTTCGGGGCACTTAGCCGGAGCGCTGTGCTCTGCTTCAGCCTGGTCTCCTCTGTCGCTGCGCAGGAGCCTTGTTGAAAACAGTGGGCTACCATAGCTTTGCTGATTACCAAGTCAAATCCACTTGAATAAAGGGTACTGGAAGGCCGGGCGTGGTGGTGCACACCCGTAACCCCAGCCTTTGGGAGGCTGAGACCGGCGGATCGTGGTTCGCGGACAGCCTCAGCTACTTAGTGAGGCCCTCTGCAAGTCAGTGAGACTCTGTTCCGAAATAAAGAATAACAAGAGGGCTGTGGTGCAGCTTAGAATGCCCCTGGATTCCATCCCCAGTACTGCAAAAAAAAAAAAAAAAAAAAAAAAGGGTATTGGAAAACACAAAGCTGAAAAATTCCATACTGTTTGGTTCCCTTTTAGTTACTCTAGATCAAAGAGTTTAGCTCAACTTTTTTTTTTTTTTTAATTTCCTCCTGGGCATCATGTACCAGTAATATAAATATCAATAATGTTACCCAATTGATCCTCGCTTTCAAGGCGCTGAGGGTTTGGATAGCAAGGGGCCCCTGAGCACAGAGTGTAAAATAGCGATGGCCGGGGCCTTTTGGACGCGTGGAGCAGCCACTGCATCCCCTCGACGTGGGGTGGGCCCCAGGATCCTGTGGGGAGAACGGCCAAGCCCTGGCAGGCAGAGCCCGAGGAATATCCATCTCCTGATTCTCCGGCACTGCAAAGACTCAGAACAACAGAACACGCCCAAAGACTCCAAACGGAGCCCCCAACCAAAGGCGGAGCCCCCAACCAAAGGCGAGGAGCCGGAGCTAAGGGATAAAGAACAGGAGATGAGAAGCCCTTATCAGAGGTCAAGACGGGATGAATTTCAAATTCCAGTTGAAGTTGCTGTGTGATCCTGGATAAGTCACTAATTTTCTTAAGTCGAGATTTCCTCCTGCTCAGGATGCGGTGGGACCCCGCCCAGATCCTTTTACCTGGACGTTGGGTCTGCCCTGCCCTCCTGTACTCTTGATGACTCAGGCTCTCAGTTCTCACCAGATTTCTGGGAGCTCCCGGCCCAAGAGAGGCTGAGACATTGACCTCCCAGTCACCCGGCGGGCAGGCGGACAGCGCCCTGGCCAGTGACTGGCTGCGTGGGATGGAAGGGCTGGGCCTGGCCTCCAGGTAGGACAACTCCCCGCCCGGGCCATTTAGACCACGGAGCTTACCCGGATCGGATCGTCTGGAGGCCAGACATGAACTGAACTAAAACAGTGCCTTACCCACTTCCTGAATCTTTTTTTTTTTTTTTTTTACTTCGGGACACTCCCTTATTCTTGTGCAAAGACTTGTCTTGAATTTTACTCCTTGGGAACTATACATAAGACTCCTTCTCCCTCCTCCTTTAAAAATTGTGATACAATACACATAATAAAAAATTGGCCGGATGTGGTGGCACACGCTTATAATCCCAGTACTTGGGAGGCTGAGACAGGAGGATCGCACAGGTTCGAAGCCAGCCTCAGCTACTTAGTGAGGCTCTCAGCAACTTAGTAAGACCCTGTTTTCAAATAAAGTATAAGATAGGTCTGGGAGTATAGCCTGGAGGTAGAAATACCCCTGGGTCCAGTAACACACACACACACACACACACACACACACACACACACACACACACTGCCATAATATAAAATTAACCATTTTCAAGTGTGCAGTTTAGTAGCATTGAATACATTGTGTAATACAGTGCAGATACAGCACTTTCTAATTCCAGCATGTTTTCCTCCACCTTAACTTATTAAGCAGTTGCCTCTCATCCCGTACCCCCAAATTGCCACTAATGACAGCCACCAGTAACCCCTGGGCGTGCAGTACTACGTCATGCGGCCATTCTGTGTTTGTTTGATTGAGGAACTGCGACTCTTTTCCAAGGGGGCTACGTCATGTCACGCTCCTACCACCGATGTACCTGGATTCCAGTTCTCCACCTGCTGCTGATACTTCTTTCCAATTTTATTTTATTTTATTTTATTTATTTTATTGTGTTACTGGGGGTGGAACCCAGATGCTTTCTACCTCTGGGCTACACTCCCAGACCTATTTTTTAAAATTTTATTTGGAAACAGGGTCTCACTATGTTGCTGAGAGCCTCACTAAGTAGCTGAGGCTGGCTTCGAACCTGCGCGATCCTCCTGTCTCAGCCTCCCAAGTGCGGGGATGACAAGCGTGCGCCACCACGCCCGGCTTTCCATTTTTATTTTATTTATTGCAGTACTGGGGATTGAAGCAAGGGCCGTTCTATCTCTGAGCCACGCCTCAGCCCTGTTTTATTTTGTTTTATCTCATTTTCATTTTGAAACAGGGTCCTGTAAGTTGGGGAGGGCCTCACCAAGTTGTTGCAGTGGTCCTTGAAGCGGGAATCCTCCTGTCTCGGCCTCTGAGACCTAGGATTACAGGTGTGCACCATCGTGCTGACCTTTCGTGTTTATGTTTGTGGTCATGCACGTGGGTGTGGAAACTTCTCTTTGAAGCTGAGCTAGCAGTCATCGAAGGATGGTGAGAATCAAGTAACCCGGTAGACACTTGGAATGTCTCAAAGCAACGCACAGATGCCTTGACGGTGACATATGGTTTAGATCGAACTTGATTTTTGTCCTTAGTTTTTATGAGACTTGTGTAAAAAGAATATAAAGTTCAATTGTGATAAATGGGAAGGTAGGCTATTGGAATTCTATAGTACTGAGCTCTTGGCTTCCTCCTTTTTACAGCTCAAAGGTGTTCCTCCTGATATAGTTTGAATGTAAGAAAGAACAGTCGGGGATCTGTTTCATATTCATTGCCTACTATTAGCTAAAGGGTTACTTTGACCAGAACCTAGTGTGTTGTAAATCATGTTTATATACCAGGGAAAAATAACAATCGGACAATACAGGGAACATTAAAACACCTGCAAGTCTTTTTCATAGAGATTAAAGTTTTAATTCTCTTGCCTTTCTGCATGTATTTGGGATAAATATGTAATTTGCGCAATATGTAATAAATATGTATTTACACACTTGTTTGTACACGTGTATGATTTTATTAAATTTTAAAGAGTTTGATTTGTCTTATAAATATATTAGGAAGTAGCAGCTGTGGTCCCGCATGCCTAGGTACTTCCTGGGAAGCTGAGATGGGAGACTTTTAGGTTTGAAGACAGTACTAGGTTTAATTTTATTTAATTTAAGTACTTAATTTAAGTACTAGGTAACTTAGTGAGACCCTGTTTCAAATAAAAGACCTGGGGTGTAGGTCAGAGGTGGAAGGCCCCTGGGTTCAGTCAAGCTTCCCTCCCCACGAACTCTCTATGACATCGATTTTAGTAATTCCATAGTATTTTTTCTTGCAGATAGCACAGCTTTTTTTTTCCCTCCCCAGTACTAGGGATGGAACCCAGGGGCCTTCTTTCTTCTATCTACACCCCCAGCCCTAATTTTTACTCTTTAGTTTGAAACAGGCTCTCCCGAAGTTGCAGAGGGCCTCACTAAGTTGTGAGGCTGGCCACAAACTTTCCTTTCTTCTGTTTCAGCCTCCCAAGTACTGGGGTTACAAGTGCCCGCCCCACACCCAGCTCATCACAGCATTTTTATTTGGTCAAAGATCTAATTTTTTTTTTTTTTTTTTTTTTTTTTGTGTGTGTGTACATAAAGTCTTTTTACATCTTGGATCTCAGTTATTTTAAGATGTACTATTTTAAGATGACAGGGTCATCTCTTTTATCACTTGGTGCTGTGTTTTCATATAATCATGAGTTTAACATGAAATTGTTAAGATTTTACATACAGTTAGTAATTTAAGAGGTTGGAAGTCTGAAGCTGAAAGAAAAGATTTCCTTTTCATTTTTAGGAAGAGCACAAGGCCTCATGCTTCGCTGTCAGGAGGGCCTGCTGGTTCTAGGTGTGGTACTGCAACCTCAGAGGATGTACACGAAATGTTACGGAAGCCAGGCGTGGTAACACACACTTGTCATCCCAGTACTTGGGAGGCTGAGACAGGAGGATCGCAGGTTCCTGGCTAGCCCCAGCAACCTAGACCCTGTTTCAAAATAAAGAAATAGGGCTGGGGTGCAGCTTGGAGGTAGAATACCCTTTGGTTTAATCCCCAGGACTACAAAAATAAAAATGTTTATGAAGCAACTTTAGATTCTCTCTGACCTGGGGCAGCTTGAGGTCTGGGTGTTACTGGGTAAACGTACGTGTTTTCATTTCTCAGGGATGGTCGCGACTGTAAACCCCTCTATTTTTGTTGGGCTTCTGTAAGGGTTTGGTTAAATAATGCAGGTAAAGAAGACATGCTTACGTGCAGTTTCTCACAGTACCCCCGTGGGGTAGGTATTTTCCTATTGAGAGAAGAGGAAATGCAAATATACCAAGGGCAAGTGACTTAACTAAACTTTCCAGCTAATCTGAATGACGTCCAAGGTAGCTGCGACTGGCACCCACTTCTCTGTCTGCTGTGACTTCGTGGTTTCGGGTCTGTGGCTGGTTGGCGTGGCCCCTTCTACTTACGTGTGTTAGAAGCGTGCTCTCTAGCGTGCGGTGTTGGGATGCAGCGTGCACCTTTACCTGATTCCCTCTCAATATGTGGAAACTGGAAAAGAAGGAAAGAAATGAAATCCTGTAAGTTAGAAGGGCGATCAGTAGAGTAGTGGGCAGGGATTGAGGAGGTAGAAGAATGGAAACTGTCTGCTATGTCTGCATATGAATGTAGTACTGTGAATCTCACTACTGTCTACAATTGCACGCACAAATTAAAAATTATGTAAACTAGAGGGGAAGGGATTAAGGTAGTGCTGCCGGCCCGTAGTCAGCGCTCCTGAGAGCACGCCCAGCGTGCCCCGATGGCTCTCTGGCCACCTGTCCCCAGGTGTGGTCACTCCCTGCCGCCTGGCCTCCTTCAGCTGTGACACCATTTGCCATGAGTTCCTCGCCAGAGTGTGGGGCTACTGCCATGCCACGCCCCCCAGTTTCTAGAAATGTGAGGTAAATAAACCTCTTTTGTGTTTTTAAATACCCAGCCTCAAGTATTTTGTTATGGCAACGAGAACTGGACTCATACAGCTGGGAAGTGTGATAGGAAGGCGCTTATCAGTGATACTTAGTGCTTGGAAAATCAGGAGAGGCGCCTGCATTCACAGTTGTGGGTTGATTGTTGAAAGGTCTTAGGAATTGATACTCTGGTTGTGGTTCAGATTAAGTTTTAAGAAAAGTTTTTCTGGGGAGCTTGGTACTGAGGATTGAACCCAGGTCATTCTACTTCTGAGCTACACCCTCGCTCTGTTTTATTTTTATTTTGAAACCAGGGCTCACTAGGTTGATAAGAGTCACTACTTACTGAGGCTGTCCTCAGACCTGTGGTCCTCCAGTCTCTGCCTCCCAGCTGTTGAGATTATGGGCATCGTGCTACCACAGTAAGTTATGGAGAGCCTCACTGAGTAGGTGAGGCTGGCTGCGAACCTACGAACCTACGATCCTCTGTCTCAGCCTCCCGAGTACTGAGATGATAAGCCTGTGTTTATCTCAATTGTTGTCCCTGTTGAGGGAGGTTCTGTTCTTATTTGTTTTGTAATTGGGGCAGCCAACGCTCAAGGAAAGGCTCTGCAAATTGGCCAGTTTCACAGAGCAAATCCAAAAACTGAATTCTCATCTAGTTGCAAGCCATAAACAATTAAAATTCTGTTTAGTAGGACCATGTCTTAGGTGGAGATTTGGTGTGAAAAGGAGAAAGCAAGTGTACTAATAGTGTTCTTAGTCTCTTATTTTGTTTAGATTTTTTTTTCTTTCTTATGCAATAATAGGGCTGGACCCAGGGCTTTGTGTCTGGAGGGCAATTTACTGCTGTGCAACATTCCCAAGTGTAGACTTTTAAAAACTTGAGGCAAGGCCGGGCGTGGGGGTGCACGCTTGTAATCCCAGCATTCGGGATGCTGAGACCGGAGGACCGCGGTTCACACACAGCCTCAGCCACTTAGTGAGGCCCTCTGCAACTCGGTGAGACCGTTTCAAAATAAAGAATACAAAGTAGGGCTGGGGGTGTAGCTTGGAGGTCAAATGCCCCTGGGTTCCAGACCCACCAAAAAAACAAAGACAAAAAAAACAAAACAAAACAAAACAACAAAAGAAATGAGGCATAATATCTGTGCATTTTTATGGTATATATTATGATAACCTGATATGTGTAATTAATGCATAATAACCAAATTAGGGTCAGAAGCATTTCCATCTCTAAACGTTAGTCATTTTTATGCGTTAGGAAGTTTGTACTCTTTCAGTCATTTTTGAAATATATCCTAGATTGTTTTAACTGACACCGTACTGTGCTACAGAAAATCAGAACCAGTTCCCCTTCTCTGCTTGTGTCCGTCATTAAACTTCAGCCCCCCTTCCCTTCCTAGTCTCTGGTGACCAGTGTTCCGTTTCTTTCTTCCGAGACTGATGGGCTAGCGTCCACAGATGAGAGGGAAGGTGGTATCCTCATTCTTGTCTGGCTTACTTCACTTAGGACCTCTCTTTCCATCTGTGTTGCAGGAGATGACAGGATTTCATTATTATTTTTTTTTTTTGGAAGATTTAAAGAAGTTTATTAGAAAGATAGAAATACAGAAAATAGAAATATAGCCCCATACCAAAATGGCATGGGGGGGTGACTCGAAAGGAATACACCCGGATTTCATTATTTTTATGTCTGAATAATATTCCATTGTGGATCTGTGCCATATTTCCTTTATCTATCTATGGAGGGGCACGTAGGTTGAGTCCATATTTTGGCCTCGGTGAGTACTGTAATAAACATGGGAGTGCCGGTATCTTTTTGGTATGATTTTATATTTTTCATTACAGACATAGTAGTGGAATTGCTAGATCATATGATGGAGTTTTTTTTTTTTTTTAAGAGTGTCCGTTCTATTTTCCATAATGGCTGTACTTGTATTTCCTCCTAGTGTATAATAGTGCCCATTTCTCCACATTCTCGGGAGCACTTGTTATTTTTTTGTCTTTTTGATAGATAGTAGTCATTCTAAGTGGGGTGAGATGATGTCTCATTGTGGCTTTGATTTGCATTTCTCTGGTGATTAGTGAGATTGAGCGTTTTTAAGACATGGGTCATCTGTATGCCTCCATTGGAGAAGTATCTACTAGCTCTTTGAGATCATCGATTTAGTTTAACTAGGTTATTTGTTTCTTTGGTAGTTAGCTTTTTGAGTTCAAGTTCTGAATATTAATCCTTTGTTGAGTTGTTTATAAATATTGTCTCTCATTCTACAGATTGTCCTTTGATTCTTACCGTATTTTGCCATATAGAAGCTTCCTAGTTTGATATAATCCCAATTGTCTAGTTTCCTGTGCTTTGGGGATCTTATCCAAGAACTTATTGCCTGCACCAGTGTCTCAAAGTGTTTCCCCCGTGTTTTCTTTTAGTGATTTCATAGTCTCTGGTTTTAAATTTGGGTCTTTGATATACTTTGGTTTTTTGTGAACCCTGAGAGGAAAGGACTCTAGCGTCATTCTTGTGCATTTGTGTATCCAATTTTTCCAACACTGTTTCTAGAAGATAGAAATGTTTTCTCTATGTAAGTTCGTGGTACCTTTGTAAAAAATCATCTGACTGTATAAATGTAAGTTTCTGGGTTCTGTGTTCTCTTCCATTGGCCTGCGAGTCTCTTTTCATGCCAGTGCCATGCTGTTTGGGCTACTGTAGCTTTGTGTGCTATCTTGTTTTAAGTCAGATTATTTTGCTATCTCCAGCTGTGAGTGTTTTTGTTTGGTTTTTGATAAAAATTGCTTTGGCTATTTTGGGTCTTTGTGGTTGAATGAGTTTTAGGATGTGTTTCCTATTCGTGTGAAGAAAGCCATTGACCATCTATCTGATGGGAACTGCGTTTTATCAATCAATGGATCACTCAGGGTATTACAGTCATCTTAACAATAAGAATTCTTCTGATTCACGGATCTTGTATTTCCATTTTTTTGTGTCCTCTTTAATTTTTATCATAATTTTTATAATTTTCTTTATAGAGCGCTTTCATTTCTTTGATTAGATTTAATATTTTATTTTTGGGGTAGCCATTATGAATGGGACTACTTAAGAATTTCTCTTTCACCAAGTTTATTTTTGATTTATAAAAATGTTACTGCTTTTTGTATGTTGATTTTGTATCTGGTATCTTCCTTCTATACTTATTTTGTTGAGAAGTGTTATTGTGAAAGGATATTGAGTTTGCCGGGCGTGGTGGCGCACGCTTGTAATCCCCGCGCTTGGGAGGCAGAGACAGGAGGATCGCGCAGGTTCTAAGCCAGCTGCGCGCTCTGGCTTTGGAGACCCTGTTTCCAAATAAAAATGTAAAAATAGGTCTGGGAGTGTAGCCCAGAGGTAGAAGGGCTTCCAAGAACCCCAGTACCAAAAAAAAAAAAAAAAAAGGATATTGAGTTTTATCAAATAATTTTTCACTGCCTATTGAAATTATCAGATAATTTTGTTCTTTATTCTGTTAATGTAGTGTATTGTGTTTATTGATATGCCTGTGTTGAAATATTTCACATCCCTGGGATGAATTCCTCTTGGTAGTGAAATTTGTGGTAGTGATAAAAATACTCTTTTTAAAAATGTATCTTAGTAAAAAAAAAGGGGGGGTTTGATATTTGAAAAATTATTGGAGACAATACTAAGTGAATGGGAGTGCTATACTTTTAACCCGTATGCTGAAGGTCAGGTGTGGTGGTACACGCCTGTAATCTCAGTCCTTGGGAGGCGGAGACAGGAGGATCACAGGTTCGAGGCCAGCCTAAGAAAATTAGACCCTATTTTAAAATAAAAAATAAGAAAATGACTGGGGGTGCAGCTCAGAGCAAGAGTGCCATGGGTTCAAACTAACAAAAAACTGTTGAGGGCAGAATTTCAAAGCACATTGGGAAGCACCAGTGTGCTTTGGGCAGTTTTACAGTTCAGTTTTTCTTATCAAATTAAAAGAAGAGTGTTACACATTTTTTTCTTCTTATGCCAACACTAGAGAGAAATGCTTCTTATGCTTCTTAGGACTGAGACACTATATAATTCACTGTGTATCACCTGTATCAAATAGAGATTGTAGCCGGGTGTGGTGGCGCACGCTTGTAATCCCCGCGCTTTGGAGGCAGAGACAGGAGGATCACACAGGTTCGAAGCCAGCTTTGCTGGTTTAAGAGACCCTGTTTCCAAATAAAAATATAAAATAGGTCTGAGAGTGTAGCCCGGAGGTAGAAGGGTTTCCAGGAACCCCAGTACCACCAAAAAAAAAAAAAAAAGATTGTACATGTATGACTGTGTTTCACATGAGCCTTTCATACTGATACAGTGGAAGGGAGAACTGAAAGATGGAAGTGTGACTGATACAGACAGGAGGTTATGCTCTTTCGAGTGGCTGGCTTCTATCGAGGGCCGAGTTTGCTGACATATTGAACATCACACATTGAGAGTTGAAAGTAATCAGGAATGCCCTGTATGGATAGAACACATTTTGTCTGTCTGTTCATCTTTTGTTGGACATGACTTCAGTCTTAAAAGGGACATTCGCTGCGGTGTTAAGAATAGATTCTAGTTGGGCCAAACAGTCAGGATCCCGTTAGGAAAGAGGCCGTTACGGTGACCAGAGCGAATGGCGGCGTGCTCCAGTAGAAGAGGCAGAGACCTGATTAGCATAGGATGTGTTCAAGAGGTGGAATTAAGAGGACTGGCTGTGTGGATGTGGTATTTGAAAGGGAAAGAGGAGTTAAAAATGATCCCAAGGTTGCCCTTGACAACTGAAAGGATCAGGACTGCCACGAGCTTCGACGTGTGCCTGTAGAACTGGCATGTTAGTAACGAGGGCTTGGTTAATTTGAGGTGCCCTCCGGGGAGTCAGATTGAAATATTAATAGGCACTTGCTGTGAGACTGAACTGGAGATAACAGCCTAACATTTGTGAAAAATTTTATGTATGTCTGTATACACACATTTATATACGCACATGTCCACAAGTACACATAAACTGAACTTAATTGGTTTGTCTGTATTTATTAGTAGATATTTTGAACATGTAGGGTTGTCCATAAATATCTGGTATAATGTAATGCTTAGTGGTCACTAGATTCCTTTGCGCTACAATTTGCTCCAGATTATGTTTGGTCAATATTTAAAAGTTAATTTAAAAAATTTTAGTAATAGAATTGATAATAAGTGACAAAAGGTTTTTAATAGAAAATTAAAGTTTTGAGTGACAGTTTTTTCCATTACATTGGAAAAAATGTCCTGAATTAAATGATATTTTAAATACTTAAATATTTTAAATATTCCATAAATAATATTTGTGTGTGTTTTGAAATAAGGTAGTTATAAAAAATTCTGTTATGTCTTTTTTCTACCAATTAAATGCTACTAATGCTGTGTGTAGCATGAGCACTTGTGTGTCAGCTGTGTTACTCATGAGTGATTCCCAGCGCTCCTGGCCATGTCTGCTCGTTGACCAAGCTCGCCATCGCGGAGAGTTTTCTAGCCGATTGTTCCATCTTTCTTTGTCATCATGTCCATTGAACAAGGCATAGGCCTCTCATTGTCCTGTCCTCAGGGCAATTCTTGCTCATAAGCTCTAGCACTTTGAAGAACTCATTAGGTCTTTTGAAATGACATTTAAAATGAAATCAACATTTCATTGTTAGGAGAAGTAACAGCCGTGACTTTGTGCACTCCTCTTGGTGGCTCTGGAAGCCAGTTGGCTGTCATAATGAAGTCATTTTCTAAAAAAGATGAAGTCATTTGCCATCTTGTTTCAGTCATACAGGACTTTTTCTGTGCCCAAATATTTTCAAATTATACACTGCCACCCACTTATTTTTATAGTTGTTAATACTATCACGGGATAAAATACTGATGGGACTCTACAAAGGCAACAGTTGGTACTTAACACGTTCAGTACGTGATTTTTATTTGACACTACAGTTAGAAAATGACATGTGTAGACCGCAGTGTTATCGACCTGTATTTCCTAATGGCAGAGCAATGCAGTATCAGGAGTTCTGTGTCTAAATCTCTGCAGCAGAATATGGAATTCTACCAAGAATTGTGTTTGCTTGAGTCCCCATAGGAGGACAGTGTCATCTCTGCCTGCTCGAAACCTTACCGCTTCATAGATTGCGCTTTTGGGGAGCCTCTGGCCCTCAAGATTCACCTGTGATCAGAGTTTATAGATAGTAGAGGAAAGGAGCAACGGGCCCACTCCTTCTCATCTGTCTTCACCGGTACTTGAATCTTACCTGCTTCTGGGTTGCATGCTATGTGAGCTTAAGCATGTATTTTAGCCTCAGGATTCCAGACTTAGAAGGGCTAGTTTTAGATACTTAGTGACTCTGATCCACGCCTCCATTTATTTGTAATGTAAGACCCAAGTGATGGGAAATAGATACTATCTCTTTAAAGAGAGGACTTGGAAACCACACTGCAAAGGGTATAGATCTGGGGAAGGATGAGGGATTGAAGCCATCCTGTGGAGGTCCACCTCTCGTCTCCCTAGACGCCAAAACAAACGAGCAACTACTGTTTTCATTGCTGTAGAGTTTTCTTTTCTCTTTGCACAGGATTTGATCATATTATACATATTTTTATGTCTGAGGCTTTTTAAAAAATATGAATTTATTTTTTGTACTAGGAAATGTGTTTACTATAATTATAAGAGCTGCATAGGTTTTTAATGTGAAATTTTGAATGCTAAATGAATGTATATCTGGCATAAACTGCACTTAGTTGTATTGTATTATTCCAGTTTTCTGCATACACAGTATGTTTATTTGGACATTAGTTTTATTAAAACTTAAGCTGTTTTACATTTGTTTAAATTTTTAGTAAAATATACAGTAATTCAAGTATCCCTGTTGCAGAGTCTTTTAAGCATTTTTAACAAAGTTTATGACTAGAATTTCTTCATGAAAAAGCTGTTTCTGGGGGAAATTATATTTTTATATGTGTGTGTCTATATATATCTATGATGTATCTACTTGCTTGCATGATATAGATTAAAAAAATCTCTGGAAGGATATATCAAATCATACTATTTTTGTCTTCTCATAAGGGATCTGAATAGCTGGCAGATTATGTTTGTTTTGAATTCAGCTTATGTTTGTTTTGTCTCTTAACCCATTGAATATTAACTACTTAATATTTAATCACAAAGTAATACTTGTTTTTTCCCTAAACTTTCAAATTGTTTAAGCCTTTTAGAAAAGTTGTAAAAATAACATGGGATTTCATGTGTCCTTTTAATCAGTTCTGCCTACTTGCTCAGCCATAGCACAACGATCAGATCCAGGAAGTGGCATTTTTAAATTCCATATTGTTAACTAAATTCTAGGTTTTACTTAGAGTTTATTAACTTCTTCTAAACGCAGTTTTATTTTGTCTTTTCTTCTCTTCTGGGACTCCATCAGTCTAATGTCCCACGCTGCGCTCAGAGGTTCTGCTGTCTTAGTCTCGTTCAATCTGTGAAGTTCTTTATTCTTTCCCTGTTAGGACCATGGCATTGACATGAGTTTCCCTCTCTCCCTCCCTCCGGCCCCTCTCCATCTGTCCTTCCCTTCCTGCCTCTCTCTCTCCCTCCTCCTTTCTACCTTCATTCTATACCCCTGTCCCTTTCTTTTTGGAAGAGGGTCCTGTTAAATTGCTGAGGTTGGCCTCAAAGTTTTTATTCTACTGTCTCAGCCTCTCAAGTACTGGGATTACAGGCTTGCACCACCGCACCAGGCTTCAGGTGAATGTTAACAGTCATTTTGCAGAATGTCTAATGGATAATTAAAACAAAAAACCCTCTATTAGAAAAATTAAAAACTACATCAGTGATGTTTTCCTTTTTCTAAAAATAATGAAGTAAAACATAAATCTCAAAAAGAACACAAATCCTGACTAGATGACTCAATGAATTTCCACGAGCCAAGCGTGCCTAGAACACCAGCGTACAGACCAGGAGACAGAAGGCTGCCTTCGTATCAGAACATCCCGGGATGCTCTCCTGTTACGACTGATCTTGCATCCCCATTCCTCATTTCAATTATGAATTAATATTACCATGGCACTAATATTTCTTGTGACGTTAGACATACATACACAAAACCAAAACAAAATACCCTCGACAACATAGTAGGGATATATAAAAATTATGTGCTCCAGACCAAGTAGGATTTATCCCAAAGTATGAAGTCAGTTTAATATTCCAAAGCAAATCAGTACAACAGAACAACAAGCAGAAGATTATTTCAACAGGCACAAATGTAACACCTCCTCAAGCTAAGAGTGGAGCTGGGCGTGGTGGTGCACGCTTGTAATCCAGCGTTTGGGAGGCTGACTCCGGAGGATTGCGATTCGTGGGCAGCCTCAGCTACTTAGCAAGGCCTCTGCAAGTCAGTGAGACCCTGTTTCGAAAAGCAGGAAGACTAAAAAATAGGGCTGGGGGTGTAGCTCAGAGCTAGAGTGTCCCTGGGTTCCACCCCCAATACTGAAAACAAAAATTAAATAGGGCTGAGAGTGTAGCTCAGAGGTCGAATGCCCTGGGTTCAATCCCCAGAAACACACACACACACACACACACACACACACACACACACACACACACACACACACACCCCAAATCACTTGAATTTCTATACATTAGCGATGCACAGTCTGAGGATGAAATTGTTTAGCATTGTCGTCGCTGTGAACACATGTCTGATAAGCAGAGCTTCGAGGAAGGATGGGTTATGGGGCTCACAGTTTCTGAGGCTTCAGCCCATGGTCGACGGCGCTGTGGAGGCAGAGTACGTGGCAGAAGGATGCCACCCTCACGTCATGAGGCTGGAAGTAGAGCGAGGAGAGGACCAGAGACACTTACGGTCCCCAAGACCATGCGCAGGCGACACTTCCTCCAGGCAGCTCCCGCCTCTGACCTTCTGCACTGGGACATGCTTTCAACGCATGAGCTTCTGGGGGCCATTCCAACCCCCAATACAATACAAATTAAAAAAAAGGATGCCTTTCCCACTAGCAGCAAAAAGAATAAAATGAATAGGAATAATAACTGTACCCCAAAGATGACAAAGTAATCATTGAAAGAAAGAAGACCCACACATAGGCAGGGAAGATGCCTTCTGTTGTGGAGGAGACTCCACGATTCCCTCTCGGGTTACAGATTCCATATGGGCTCTCAAAATGACACGCTGCTCTTTGTAGAAGGTGACAGGAGGCTTGATTTTAGAATTCATAGGGAATGCCTGCTTCTGGAGGGAAGTGGCCTGTATTCTGGGTCATACGGGCCCCAAATGATAAACACAACCTCAACAAGAAAAGAGGTAGAGAGTTAACACTTAATGACCTAAATCTTGTTATAGGTTGGGCGTGGTGGTGCACACTTATAATCCCAGCATTTAGGAGGCTGGGACAGGAGGATTCAGGTTCACAGACAGCCTCAGCTACTTAGTGAGGCCCTCTGCAACTCAGTGAGAACCTGTTTCAAAATGAAGAATAAAAATAGGGCTGAGGGTATGGCTTGGAGGTAGAATACCCCCTGGGTTCCATCCCCAGTACTGCCCCAAACCAAAAAAAAAAAACACAAAAACAAAACAAAACAAAACAAAAAAACCCCAAAACCAAAACTTATTATAAAGCCACCAGAATCAAACATGGTGTTTTTCTATTTAGAATATTCTGTTGATTTTTAATCATATTTTTATTGCATTTTCTCAGTGGTTTTCCTAGGAATTAAAATATTTATCACAATGTACTTTACAATAATATTAATTTAATTCTGGTAATACAGAAGAGTTTTCAATTTTCTCCACCAACCTTTGTGTTGGTATTATGAGATGTTACATCTATTTGTTATAAATCTAACAATACATGGTTATGATTACTCATATACATTCCAATGTCTTTTACAAAAGGTCAGAGAAACTTAGAGATAAAAACCTTTTGCAGAATTTTTATATCTACCCATGTTTCTAACGTATCTGCCACTCTACTTTTTTTTCTGTAGGTTTGTGTTACTTTCTGGTGTCTGCCCCATTTAGTCTGTATTTCTTCTCCCTTTAGTATTTTGTTTAAGATTGATCTACTGACATTGAATACTTTGTATCTTCACTTACAAAAAATTGTCTTTTTAGTGTTACTGGGGCGGTCTATCTCTGATCTACACACCCAGCCCTTTTTATTTTGACACAGCGTCTCGCTAGGTTGCTGACACTCTTGCTAAATCGGTGAAGCTGGCCTCAATCCTGTAATCCCCCTGTCTCTGCTTCCCAAGGATTGAAATTACAGTCATGCACAACCAGACACAGCTTTTCACCTTCATTTTTAAAGAACAGTTTTGCTGGATATAAAATTTGGTGGTGTTTTTTGTTGTTGTTGTTTTTTTTGTTTTTTTGTTTTTTTTTTGGCAGTACTGGGGATGGAACCCAGGGGCATTCTACCTCCGAGCTCCACCCCCAGCCCTATTTTTTATTCTTTATTTTGAAACAGGGTCTCACTGAGTTGCAAAGGGCCTTACTAAGTAGCTGAGGCTGTCTCAGCTTCCCAAATACTGGGATTACAAGCATGTACCACCAAGCCCGGCTTTAAAATTTAGTCTTGATGGCGGTTTTTATTTACTTTTTCTATTCTTTTTATGCCATTACCTTCCAGTCTTCACTGTTTTTGATAAGTGTTTTATTAATCTTATACCTTGTCTCTCTTTATACTTTAATTTGTTTTTTTTTCTTTTAAATAGCCTTCCACGGTTCTTTGAATACATCTCTCTGTACTTATCTAACTTGGATATTATTGATGTCCTCGGCATGTGCTTAAGATGTTTTGGTCATTGTTCACCCTTCAGATATGTATTCAGTACTTTTTTGTCTTTGTTCCTAAGTATCCTGTCACGTGTTTTTCTATTACCCTGGGTTTTGTGACCCAGATTTCCGTGTTGTGTTGATTTTTCTTCTTTTTCCCCTCTGTGTTTGTTAGAGTGAACAGGTTTTGATTTCACTAATTCTCTTTCGTTGCCTCGGATCTGTTGTTGAGTGTCTCTAGCAAATTTTGACTTCAGTTACTGTGCCTTTAAATTCAAATATTCTCATTTTTCGCTTTTATAAGTAATTTTTATCAGCGTCCTGTCTTTATTGGATTATCATCATATTCAGTTACTATTTCCCTTTAATTCCTTCAACATGGATTCCTTCAGCTCCATGAACATGTTTATGATTGTGCTTTTAAGCGTTGCTTAATCCAACATCTGCCCTTGTAAGAGATAATTTCTATTATCCGTCTTTAAAATTTTAATTGATCATTCTCAGTCTTTTCGTGTCTAGTGTGTGTATGTATTGAACCCAGGGCTATTCTACCTCTGAGACTACACCCTTGCCCTATTTTATTTTTTTATTTTGAAACAGTGTCTCACTAATTTGCAGAGGGTCTCACTAAATTGTTAAGCCTCTCCTTGAGCCTGCAATCCTCCTTTCTCAGCCTCCTAAGTGTTAGGATTACAGGCATACACCACCATGTCCAGCTAGGTCTAGTGCTTTAAAAAACACTGGACATTTTGTTTGTTTGTTTATTTACGTTTGTGGTACTGGGGATGGAACCCAGGGCCATTCTACCTCTGAGCTCCACCCCTAGCCCTGTTTTTTATTCTTTATTTTGAAACAGGCTCTCACTGAGTTGCAGAGGGCCTCACTAAGTAGCTGAGGCTGTCTGTGAACCATGATCCTCCTGTCTCAGCCTCCCGAATGCTGGGATTATAAGTGTCACCACCACGCCCGGCTCCTTTCCTCATTTCCCCTGTTTTGTTTTAAAAGCCCAGCAGTCATCCTTTGATAGGAGTTTGGTTGGTGGTTGTACTCAAGACATTGAGTTGGTAATGTTTCTACGCGTTGTTAATGGATTTGCCGGTGGACTGGGGATTATTTCTTGTTCTGGCTGTGTTCACATCTTTGTCTTTTGCTTCTTGGCGGTATCTGAGGTCTCTTGTGCACGCTCACAAGGACACTGATGTGCAGGTGACTTGGTCTCTGTCGTGTGTGGTTCTCCCAGCCTCTGGTGGCTGCTCATCTTCTGGAACTTTCTGTCCCACCCTTGGCCAGTCTCCCTGCCAAGTGCCCTGTGGTGAGCGCACCCAGCTCAGCGGCAGCCGCTGGTGTTCCTGTCCTCTTGTCCAGGTGGACTGCCGTGCCGATAGAGCTCCCAGGGCTGGGTCCTACCCGGGCAGTGTGCCACGCAGTCCTGCCGTTTCTCTTGGAGTTAAATGTGTTTCTTGACTGCACGCATCTCGGTTGTACTGTCTTGTTGGGTTTCCACAGTGCCCGGTGTTTTTCGGAGTTTGTCCAGCTTCGTAAGAGCACTACGGCCCTTCTCGTTTTTTCAGGCCGGAAATGAATGTCTTGTGCTGCTGTCTCTTGCCTCCGGCCTCAGGCCTGACTGGTTTCCTGTTTCTCTCCTTGTTTTCCCTCTATTCTGTCCTATATGTAGCAAACAGAGTAATACTCTTTCTGCCTTTATTTATGTAACTGGAAATTGAATCCAGGCCCTAAGCGTCCATGAGGCAAGTGCTTACCCATCCCTCGCCCTTTTAATTTTCTTTTGGAAGATGGTGTCTTCAAGTCGCCCAGTTGGACTGGAACTCGGATCCTCCAGCCTCGGCCTCTCCCGTAGTTCAGATTATAGGCATGTGCCACTACACCCAACTCAGAGTAAAAAATTTAAAGCACAAAAGAGACCCTGGGTTTTTGGAGAGCTGTTGCTTCAAACCCTTAGCGGGTCTCCATTTCATTCAGAGCAGAAATCAGAGTGGTGGACAGTGGCCATTGCTGCCGTCCGTGGCCACTCGCCTGTCACCCTTCTGGTCTTTCTCCCCCTTGTTCATCTGCTCTCACCCAATGAGTGTCCTTGAAGTTCTCCTAAAATGCTGAGCATGTCCCTGCTGGGCCTTCTGCATGGGCTCCTCCCTGCCTGGGATGCTGTTCTCTTAAGTTCACACGCCCCCATGCTCAGTCCCTTGCGCCTCTGTTGCCATGACACCCTGCTAGCGAAGCCGTCCCCCACTGCCCTTAGAGCAGGCAAGTGCCCCAGCATCCCCCCATCTACAAAATATCACAACTTAACTTTCTCCTTTGCACGTAACGCCACTGCTGCGTATTGATTTGTTATTCGTATCTTCCATCCCAAATACACTCCACAAAGATGGAAACGTTTCTTTTCTCTGCATCTCCGTGTTTGAGAGTGTGCCTTTCACTAAAGAGGCAGTCACTCAGTATTTATTGGATGAGTGAGTGGGCAAAAGACTTTTTATTCTAGGTAGGAAGACAGTATTAGGATATCGATGTGACACGGGCTGTTTGTAGTTTATGGATGGACAAACTCGGCGGGAGATGGGTGTAATGCGTTAAGTATAATGTTAAGAATTTGTGCATAAAGTGTTTCCCGGTTGGCATTTGGCTTAATTTTGCTTGCAGAAGACTAGAAATGTCTTTTCCTGGGGAAAAGACCCTTGAGTCAGGCAAAGTTGGAGTTGAAATCCACTGAATGGTAACCAGAAGCGGAAAGGCTGCAAAAGCGTCCGTGTCCCAGAAAAGCAGAGGAAAAGAGAGAGCTTAAGGAGATAACGCTTTCTCAGTGGGAGAGGAGAAGTCTCTTTCACTGTCAGGGTAAGGGCCGCTGTCTACTTAAAACAGTCACCTGCTGGCTTGTCCAGAGAAAGCAAGCTGGGAACATGCTTTGGAATTTCAGAATGTCGCCTTTTGAAAGCCGGGCGATGGGAAGTCCAGTGGGAGACGCATATTTATGGGAAGAGAATTGAGTAGTCACTCAGTTCCTGACTGTAAATGCGTACGGAAGGCTTCTGTTGGTCTAGCGCTAGACATTCCTCGCCTCTCCTCTTTTTTTTTTTTTTTCTAAGTTCAGGTTTTTGTGAATGATGGTAGTTTTATTTATTTGAGATTGAATCATTGATTGCTTTCTGGGAATTGACCCCAGTGCAATTATTCTACTTCTGATCTACACCTTCAGCCCTTTTCATTGTTTATTTTGAAAACCATGGTCTCATTGAGTGCTAAGGGTCTTGTTGTTTACTGAGGCTGGCCTTGAACCTGTCAGCTTCCTGTCTCAGCCTCCCAAGCTTTGGGATTATAGGCATGTGCCACTGTACCCAGCTCTCTGTGAAAACATGTATATGAATCTATCTGGAAATTGCCCTGATGTTTGTGTAAAACTTCGAACACTTGTGCGTCTCATGAGGCGCAGACTGTCGCTGGTTGTCCCTTGCTGTGGTCTTTATTCATTTCTGTAGAGAGGATAGAGACTGGCGTGAAGGGAGGAAGTTGGTTATCATCTTTAATCTGCAGTGGCAGAAGAGGAGGTGGTAGCCATTGGTGGTATCCTGGAGAATCATGTCCGTTATAGTTTATAAACTAAGCGTCTATGGACTTCTCTAATTCGATTCTTCAATTGAAACTTATCACAACCTCACGAGGCTTGCCTAGTAGCAGTTAATACTTTTATGGATTTAAGAACTGGAGCTGGTAAGAGATGTAGTTTGTGTGTTGGTCTTCTGGGTCCGCTCTGAGGCCTCCGGTTCTCCTGTTTAAGACACAGTGGATACAACTTCAGACCTGACCTCA
Organism: Muscardinus avellanarius; assembly: GCF_963383645.1. Lineage (NCBI taxonomy): Eukaryota > Metazoa > Chordata > Mammalia > Rodentia > Gliridae > Muscardinus > Muscardinus avellanarius. Next base: position 4,757,195 of record NC_137794.1, on the reverse strand, counting down.
GAAGCCCATGTGGGAGATTAACTGAGCTGCCGAGAAGTCGGATTCCTCCTGGATGCTCTTGAGTGACGGCCATTACGTACGTATATGTTTATATATGTATGTGTGTGTGTTTTTTTTCCAATTTCAAGAACAACCTGCTTATTAAGGGTAGAAAAGGAGCAGAGATAAATAGCTAAGTCCTGGTGATCCGCCTCGCCGCCACCACTACCTCTGAGCTCACTGTCTAGTGCAGACAGACAGACAAACAAAGCATCATAATATGGCGTGAGTAATGGCTTAATTGAGATAGAACGGCTCATTTCTGTGTAAGCTGTTTTTGCTCTGGCTTAGAGCGCGTCAGGATTTTCATTCCCACGCACCTCCCTGGCTCTTCCTGCCGTTCTTAACATGGCCTCTTTGCTGTAGCTATGAGGGTCGTTTGTTGTTATAACAGTTGGCCTCCTGACTGGCAGGACTTTATCGGTGACTCTTCCTCTCCCCTGACCTTTTCCAGTCCTGGAATCCCGGGGCTCAATTTGCCACTTGTAGGCCGTCTTTCAGTTGCTGGCCTCCTTTCTGCCCTACTGTCTTGTACGCTGTCCAGGTGTGAGAAGGTGGCCCTCCTTGGCTTTGAGCCCTCCACACCCAGTTCAGTGGGTGGCCAGCGGTAAGTGCTTGATAAAAGTTCATTGTAAGCCAGGCCTGGTGGCGCATGCCTGTAATCCCAGCACTTGAGAGGCTGAGGCAGGAGGATGGCAGGTGTAGGCCAGCCTTAGCGATTTAGGGAGACCCTGTCTTAAAATAAAAATAGCTGGGTGTGGTGGCGCATGCTTGTAAACCCAGCATTCGGGAGGCTGAGACAGGAGGATCGTGGTTTGTGGACAGCCTCGGCTACTACTTAGTGAGGCTCTCTGCAACTCAGTGAGACCCTGTTTCAAAATAAAGAATAAAAATAGGGCTGGGGGTGCAGCTCAGAGGTAGAATGCCCCTGGGTTCCATCCTCAGACATGCCCCCCCCCAAAAAAAATAATATATATATATAATAAAACAGGGTTGGGGTTGGGGTTGTAAGTTGGAGGTAGAATGCCCCTGGCTTCAGCCTCCAGTTACTTCCTCCCCCCCCCAAAAAAAAGGAAGAAAAGAAAACATAAAAATACTTAAATAATATCTGATTCTAGACTTTCTAGTAAATACATATTTCATGATCCAATCCAGTTGTTTTTTTTGGGGGGTGGTCTGGGAATGGAACCCAGAGGCATTTGACCTCCAAGCTACATCCCCTGCCCTATACTTGTTTTTAATTATTTTGAAACAGGGCCTCGCTAAGTAGCTGAGGCTGTCTGCAAACCGTGATCCTCCAGTCTCAGCCGCCCAATGCTGGGATTACAAGTGTGTGCCACCACGCCCGGTTTCCAATCCAGTTTTTTATGTGTACCTAATTAATAAGGTATTTTGACTTGTTTTGTTACTAATATTTTTATAGCCTTTGCATAATAATGTTTATGTGAATAGTACTTATCAAATAATGCGATAGTTTTATCAATTTTATTTTACTCAATTCTATTTTTAGCAATGAATTAACTAATTAAATTAAAATTTTTTTTTTTTGTAGTACTGGGGATAGGACCCAGGGGCATGCTACCTCTGGCCTACATCCACAGCTCTATTTTTTATTCTTTATTTTGAAACAAGGTCTCACATAGTTGCAGAGGGCCTCACTAAGTAGCTGAGGCTGGCTGAGAACCTGTAATCCTCCTGCCTCAGCCTCCCAAGTACCAGGATTCCAAGCGTGCGCCACCACGCCCAGTAGTAATTAACTTATCACTAATAGATCCTACTTCTGTGATATATCACCATGGTATTGGCCCTAATGAAATAAGTACTATTTTCTGTAAATTGAATTAGCTTGCTTAACATGACTTAATTTTTTAAATTTTATTTTATGTTGGACAATTGATCCTCCGGAAAGTACTTAAGAGATGTACATAGTACATCTTAAGTACAACTTATTGATAAGTTAATGAAGTTTATATAATTCTAAAGTTTTTTTTCCTAATAGAATGTATCCACTAAATATTTTAATAGAAAATGTTTTTTAATAGAAATCTTTTGTAGTATACAATAGTATTCCGACATCTCCGAGAGACCTTTGTATTGTGGTTATAATTTCATGGCAAGGAAAAAACATCTGCTGTGCAGGAAGTGATTGTGTTTGCTTATTTTATTAGACCCGAGGCTGTGGGTACAAAATGCGGCTCCCGGACTTCATTATGCTGTAAATAAGTGTTTTTACCTGTACATTTCTGTAGTGTGTGTGTGTGTGTGTGTGTGTGTGTGTGTGTGTGTGTGTGTGTGTGGTACTGGGGATGGAACCCAAGGGCATTCTACCTTCGAGCTACACCCCCAGCCTACATTTTATTCTTTATTTTGAAACCGGGTCTCACTGAGTTGCAAAGGGCCTCACTAAGTAGCTGAGGCTGGCTGTCAACTGAGATCCTCCTGTCTCAGCCTCCGAATGCTGGGATGACAAGTGTGGGCCACCACACCTGGCTTCTGTAACTTTTTGAATACCATCCTTTGATTCTTTGTTTCTCAACCCTTGACAGCTTTTTCCTACCTCTGTTTTATCCAGGTCAGACTTCTTTCTTAAGCCAAAAGATTCTGCCAAGTGCTGGAAAAGGGGATGGAAGCATTAGAAGTTGTAGGATTCCAACTTTGTAACGCGCAGCAGCTCGGTGACTTGGGTAGGCTCAGTCTCCCTGGATCATGATCCGCACATTTCTGTGGCTTTTGCAGAAGGGGGTGGTGGTGGTGGATGAAAGACAGACAGATGAAGAGAAGGGGGAGAAAAGAAGGGAGATTCCCAAAACAGCTGCTGGCTTCTCGTCAGAGGTATTGGGAAAACAGAGGAACCTGCATTTCCGTATCACTAAAGGCAGGCGGCCGTGTCCGGCCATTGCTTTTGCATTGCACGTTCCTGTACTTTCCGGGGAATGAGGAGGTATGCCCGTACCGCAAGACCGGGTATAGGTTCTCCTGTGAAGTTTGAAAGGCAATAGTGAGCCGGGCGTGGTGGCGCACGCTTGTCATCCCCGCGCTTGGGAGGCAGAGACAGGAGGATCGCGCAGGTTCGAAGCCAGCCGCGCGCGCTGGCTTAGGAGACCCTGTTTCCAAATAAAAAAAAAAAAAGTAAAAATAGGTCTGGGAGTGTAGCCCAGAGGTAGAAGGGCTTCCAGGAACCCCAGTACCACCAAAAAAAAAAAAAAAAAAAAGAAAGGCAATAGTGGTGGCCCCTAACACCAGCTGTAAATAGCAGGTGAAGTTATATTCTATTTTCGTCATGGGCAGTTTTTTGCTTGAAATGCTCCTGGAACATGGCCATTGGATCTTTTTTATTACAAGCATCAACACACATTAATTGTATAAGTGGATAGGACTCTGATATTTCCATACACACCCATACATCACATGTGGATCATGTCCATGTACCTTTTCTCCCCTCCAGTCCTTCTTTCACTTTGCGGTTGTCTTTTTGTTTGTTTGTTTATTTTTTTTGGGGGGGGCACATATGTCACTTTTGGTTTTCTGTGTCTGGCTTTTATCCTTCGACACGATGACTTCCTGTTCCATCGATTTTCCCGTAAATAACACGATCTCACTCTTCTTCAGGGCCCAGCCGTACGCCGTTGTGTATATATCCTGCACTTCCGCTGTTCGTTCATGTTACGTTCACCTAAGCCAGTTCCTTACCTGCCCTTGATTAAAAAGGGCCACAGTAAATACGATGATGAAGGTGCCTTTTTGTTTGGAATCCTGACTTCATTTCCTTGGGATATGTACCCAGGGATGGATAACTGGATCGTAGAGGATTCTGTTTTCAACTTTTTGAGGAGTCTCACTACTAATTTCCACACTGGTCATTCTACTTTACCTTCCCTTCATCAGACAAGAAGACTTCTCTTTTCTCTACATCTTCTCCAGCATTTATTATTTTTTGCTTTCTTGGTAACAGCCTTTCTGATTAGAGTGAGATCTTGCTAAGTTGCTGAAGCTGGCCTCCGACCTGTAACCCTCGTGTCTCAGCCTCCCAAGCACTGGGATCACAGGTATGCACCACCATCCCTGGCCAGAAGCTTCTTAATTTGAGGTAATCCCACCTGCCAATTCTAGCTGGGTTTCCTGTGCTTTGGGGGCCTACCTAGGAAATCTTTGCCTGTGCCAATGTCTTGGAGCGTTTCTCCTGTGTTTTTGTCTAGTAGCTTTTAGCGTTTTAGGTCTTACATTAAGGTCTTTGATCCATTTTGTGTTTCTTTTCATACAGAGTGAACAATAGGGATCAAGTTTCAGCCTTGTACACACGGAAATCCGGTTCTCGGCCTCGTTTATTGGGGAGGCTGGTCCTTCGTTGATACATAGTTTTGACATCCTTGCCCCAGAATCAGCTGTCTGTAAATGTGTGGATTTATTTCTTGGTTCTCTGGTCTGTTTCATTGGTTTCTGTGTCTTGTGTTTTGTTTTATCAATGTCCACGCCATGCTGTTTTTATAACCACAGCTCTGTAATAGTTTTTGAAGCCAGGCACCACGGTGTTTCCAGTGTTCCTCTTGCTGAAGATTGCTTCGGCTCTTCTGTACCTTCTGTATTTGCTTCTATTGAATTTTAGGATCGTTTTTCTAGTTCTGCAAAGAATGTCATTTTGTATTTTGATGAGTAGTTTGTGTTGAATCAATCTGTAGCACTGTTTGGGTAGCATGGACATTTTAATATAGCCCTCCAGTGCATGAACATGGGCGGTTTTTCCACCTTTCAGTGTAGTCTTCAGTTTCTTTCCTTGGTGTACTGCATTTTCCATTATGGAGGCCTTTCACATCTCTAGTTAGGTTGATTCCTAAGACAACACCTGCACCTCAGTAACCTTTTCACCCGTGGAATTTCTAATGCGATTTCCAACCTGAAGGATCCTTCTTCAACTGTAAAGTTTGTGGTAGAGCAGGGTATAGAGACTCAAATAATTTTCAAGATTGATGGTGACTTTCAAAAGCCTTAACGATACGTGAACAGAGTTCATGACCAGTTAAAGTGTCGAATACATACAATTGAGAACTGTCATTTGGAGCTATCTAGACCTGGATCGATGTCCCCTTTTGGTACTTAATTCCTGTGTGTGTTAGAAATTATAGAGCTTATACAAATAAGCAATTTCCTAGAACTCCAGAATCACAGGACACAAAAGCAATGGAGTTACATCCAATCAAAAAGCTTCTGCACAGCAAAGGAAACAGTCAACACAGTGAAAAGCCCCACACCATGGGAGAGAAGCCAATTTCGCATGTGGATTCTTCTGAGATGATGTGAATGGTGCGGCTGACATGGTGCCCGGCGCTCGGTAGGTGAGACGCGTTTCCCGGGAACAGGCCCCTTCCCCATCACCCTGCTCTTCCTTCTTCTCTACAAGGAGAGAACTCATGCTGATCTTCTGCAGGAAGGGCTTGTTTGGTTGAATCGATTTGCAGAGACACATTTGGTTCTCCGTCCGGCCTGGGTCATCATCACAGCCGCTGGCTTCTCCGCGGCAGGTGACGTCCTGTGGGCGGTCTCTCCTGTGCGGCTGGTGGTTCTCTGTGAGGACAGCACCAGCACCGTCTCAGTGGGTGGTGTTCATCGGGGTGGGGGGACTTCTGGAGCCTCGCTAAGCTTTTTACCTTGAAGGTGAAATATTTCTTCACCATGAGGGTAGATACTGGGCTGTGATGTTTTATTTGGATATATAGTGAGCTTGGTAAGAAATTCTTCCTTTGTTTATATACTCTTATATAGTGACCCATGGAAGGATTTTTAGGTGTCAATACAGTGAGGATTCCTTGGGCATCTTCATCCAACTATTCCCCCAAAATTGGCAGGAGCTCTTAAATATTTTTATGTATTAATGCTAATTTGTTATCTTTATGATTTGCATCCTAAAAGACCTAAATATTAGTGACTAATTGGTATATTTGCAGCTTACGGAAGGTTTATTAGGATTGTCCTTCCATCACCAGTCCTTCTAGTAAAGCTGTTTCTTGGCTTGCATTTTTCCTAAACATATTCATTTTTTTCAGGCGCGCATTGAAATTTGATCGTAATAAATTAAATGTGCAGTGACCTTGGCAAGTTTGGCTGTGATTATTTAGGTAAACCACAACCAATTCATAAAAGTGCTGTGGACCCTTTAATACCTACCCAAAGCGGGCAGGCTGTCAATTTGGAAGTTTCCATGTGAAACATATTCTTTCGCTTGGCTCTGGAAAACTCCCGCAGCACCCGGCACAGAGCTTAGTTTATTTACCAAGAAGAAGGCATGGCTGAGTCAACTCACAGGAGATAAATCTGTGGTAGGTGTTACAGGGCTGACTTTTAAACCACACAGCATCTCCCGCTTTTAGTTTATTTTACTTGCTAATATGTAAATTTTATTGATGAAGCCAGCCATGCTCATTCAGAGGTATTTTAGACGTCTTTTCAATGAAGAAAAACAGTGCTTTTGTTGGAAATAACAAATTAGCTTTGTCAGAGTTAACTGAGTTCAAAGCTTGCAGAATGAGATTAAGTTGTCTTTTTTTTTAACTTAATCTGTGTTAAGATACGAAGAAAAAAGCCATCCAGTGTTAATGCGTATGCTTAAAAGTTAATTTACGGTGTTAAATTGTAATGACCGATGTTGGCTTCCACCAGATTAACTAAAATGAACCTGACGTTTGCAGCATCCGTTTTTGAACTTCAGCTTTGAGCAGAAGGGAGCGGCGTTAGCGGAGTCCAGGTTCCAACCAAGGCTCGGCCAGGGCTCCAGAGATGCTCGCTTTCACATAGTTTGATTTTAAAAAGAGGTTTTTATGCTCTGAAGTTTTCTCTTTTACAATGGGCACGCTTCCCAGTGCAAACATGATCCTTCTGTACTAATCAGGATGGAGTCTTCCCCTGCGATGGGCTTGCATTTTGGGCTTCTTACCACATCATTGCTGTTTTCTACGTGGTCAAAAATAGATATAGAGTAAACCAACCCCAAAAGTCAATTACAGGGTTTTATAGTGATGTACTGTGAAAAATTTGGTCGTGTTTTTCATTATACAGAATGTTCTTTCCAAAGACATAAACAGAAAAAAAGCACATATGTTTGATTTTAAAAATAACTCTGCTTAGCTCTTTAAAATGCTGGAGACATTCTGGACACTTTTAAATAATCATCATTGTAATTACATGATAAAACCCTCTATCTAAAGGCAGGCTGGTTTGTAATTATTTATTCAGTTGTTCCCTCCCACCTCTTAAGAATTTCTTTCTTTTTTTTTTTTTTTTAAGGATGAAGGATCAACAAGATATTTTGTGTGTATTTCTGGTGCACATTTAGGTGATCTGGTAAACTCATCTTAGCTTCTCCTCTCCTCCTAAGAAGCAAATGCTAAAATGTAACGTATCACTTTGGGAACGTATGTGCTGACTTACAAGTCTTAAATTATAAAAAGTATGGAAAATGAAAACCATTTGTCCACTATGAATTAATATTCTGCTTAAAATATGATTTATGAAACCTAATTTATAATTGCTAGTGTAGTGTAAAATAGCACTCTTAATGATCTTAAGTTAAACTTCACATTAAGGAAAACTTACCTAAGCCTCAAAAAACTTTAATGAGAAACTTTGCTATATGGATATTTTATTGGAAGAAATACTTTGAAGCTTTGTAACTTAAAATCTTGATTTTTTTATATTGATGATTACTTGCTCTTTTTTTGGTTTTAAAATTCAGCTAATATGCATTTTGGAGGGTTATAAAAGATACCAATGAATGTTTCTTTTATATTTTGTTTCTCTAGTCGGGCCTCGGTTTTTCAGTGAGATTTCAACCTAACACAAATTTGGATTTCTTTGCTTTAGTGAAAACCAAATTTGCAGCGAAGTGTTTCACTGATTGACATCAGAATTTTAAGAAAAATCGAATGCCTTACTATTGAGGAGTGTAGGGCTAAGCTTGCCAATGGGAGGGACTGAAGCACTTGTTAATAAGAGAGAAAAAGAAGTGACTCTTATATTCCATTGGACTCATCAAAAGTTTCCTCTTTCCTCTGCTTACCTCTGATATTTCTCAGTGTTTTGGGGCTGAGATCTCCCCTGTGCAGGTTGAACGCAAGGTGGGTTCCTAGTGCACTTTTCATTGAAGTGGAACCTTGTTTACAATGGTGTCAGCTAACTACACCTTACCTGGTTGGCTATTTTCCTGGCTTCTAATATATGATTTCTAATTTTTTTTCCTCTTCCTTGTCACCTAGCTCGGTTTACTAATGCCAATCTTGTTGTTTACCTTTAAATATAATTGGAATGTTAAGAAGATTGTGGATGGTACTTTTTTTGTTTTTGGTGGTACTGGGAATTGAACCCAGGGGCATTTTACCTCCGAGCTACACCCCCAGCCCTATTTTTAAATTTCATTTCATTTTATTTTATTTGTGGGTCTGGGAATGAAACCCAGGCGCATTTGACCTCCGAGCTACACGCCCTGCTCTAGTTCATATTCTTTAATTTGAAACAGGGTCTCACTAAGTTGCAGAGAGCCTCACTAAATAGCTGAGGCTGTCGCGAACCGCGATCCTCTGGTCTCAGCCTCCCAAATGCTGGGATTACAAGTGTGCGCCACCACGCTCGGCTTATTTTTATTTTTCTGAAACAGGGTCACACTAAGTTGCAGAAGGTCTCCCGAAGTATCTAGGCTGGCTCTAGACCTGCCATCCTCCTGTCTCAGCTTCCTAAGTACTGGGATCCCAAGGGTGTGTCTCCACGCCTGGTTTAAGGGATACTTTTTAAATAAAGCGTTAAGCTTTATGAAGCAGTGTAGGAATCCCCTCCTCTTGTGCCCCTCTTCTGAAAGCATCCCTTTCTTTTTCAGGGCCATTACACTTTAGAGCCCTTAACCCCTTTGAATGCCTGTTTTGTCATTTCTTGGTGTGGAATTCTGTTGGAGGGAACTGTAGCCCCAGCACAGTGCTGTCGTACATTTGGAAATGAGTGACCCTTCACCTGGGCTGATGAGCAAATTGAGTTCGAGGACATCAGGGAAATACCTGGGCAATCTGCATTTTCCCTGAGTCTGCGCTGCTGCATTATCTTGGTAGAGATGTGCACTTCACAGCATCAGAAACATATCCAAGTGAAAGTGTCTCTCTCTCTCTCTTTCCTTCCTTTCTTTCTTTCTTTCTTTCTTTCTTTCTTTCTTTCTTTCTTTCTTTCTTTCTTTCTTTCTTTCTTTCTTTCTTTCTTTCTTTCTTTCTTTCTTTCTTTCTTTCTTTCTTTCTTTCGTGGTGATAGGCATTAAATCCAGGGACAGTCTTTCTCCAGGCCACATTTTCTTTTGAAGCAGGTTCTCACTAAGTTGCCACGGCTAAGAGCTGAGGCCCGCCTAGCACTTGTGATCCTCCTGTCTCCACCTCCCAAGTACTGGGATTACAGGTGTGCCCCACAGTGCCGGGGTCCAAGTCCAAGTTTCAACATTTTCCTTTTCTGGACTAAAACAAGTTCACTTGTAGAATTCAATCAGGAGCCTCTTTCTTACTAACTGTGATCAAACTCCATGGACAAAGTACTCGATAATTTCCTGTCCATGAAACGGGACTGGTGCACAGCGCCGAGGCACATTAGCGGGCACAAGTGGGGAAGCAGTCGATATTTGCACGTCATCATCTGCTGCCAACGCCCGCAGGTGTGCGCGACAGGCTGGGTCCTCCCTGACGCTGTGGTGGGCGGTGAGCCTTTCAGTGATGGGGCACCGGGAAGACATGAGGCCACTGGGGCTTGTGCTCAGGGGGGCATGGGGCGCGGCCTCTCCTCTCTTCACACTGGATGCTCCCACCAGGAAACTCTGCCCCGCCACAGGCCCAAGGCAGCCGGCCTTCGTCGAGGACCGAAAACTCCCAGACTGTGAGGTGAGACAGACCTTAGCACAGCATAGATTCTCCTTTGCTCTGAGACCTACAGGGGATTCTGAGCCTGTGACTTTGCCTTCTAGTGGCCCGGATGCTTTCTTCATTTTTACTTCCTTTACCAGTTATAAGACTTTTTTGTTGTTGTTGTTGTTGTACAGGGGATTGAGCCCAGGGGCATTCTGCCCTGAGCTACACCTACAGCCCTATTTTTTTTTTTTTAATTTTTGAACAGGGCCTCACTAATTTGCAGAGGGCCTTGCTAAGTTATTAAGGGTGGCCACAAACCTGCAATCCTCCTGTCTCAGCCTCCCAAGTACTAGGATTACAGATTCTCCTACTATTTTAAATTTAAACATAATTTATTGAAATTTAGTATAATAGTTTGATTATGTCTTTCTTTCTCTCTCTTTCTTTCTTTCTTTCTTTCTTTCTTTCTTTCTTTCTGTACTGAAAATTGAATCCTGGCACATTCTACTTCCAGGCTACATTCCAGCCCTTTTTTATTCTGAAACAGGGTCTTGGTAAATTGCCGAGGGTCTTGCTAAATTGTTGAGGCTGGCCACGAACCTGCGATCCTCTCGTCTCAGCCTCCCAAGTACTGAGATTAAAAGCATGTGCGACCATGTCCAGCTTGAGTATGTTTTTATAGGTAGCTTTTATTTTCCTGGTGCCCTGTTCTTTTACACTTACTAACAGTTAATATCTAAGACTTTTATTATCGTGTATCCTTGTTGAAGAAATGGCTATATTTATCAGTAGGTAAAGAGTAATTCACCCACTTCTCTATCTTTTTTCAATGGTAAAATAAAGCTAAAACTGTCTTCCTTTTACCAGTATGAGAGGCAAATGAAAGTACTTTGATATCTTTGAGAACAATTTCAATTCTATAAATACCAGCTAGGGGCATTCTCAGTATTAGCTGTACCTCTACCCTATTTTATTGTGATTTTTATTCGGAAACAGGATCTCACTGAGTTGCTAAAGTCTTCCCCACCAAATTGCTGAGGTTGGTCTCGAACATGTGATCTTCCCGTTTCATCTTGCACCGCCATGCCAGCTTAGTTTACCCTTATTAAAAGAGGATCTTTGTAGGACTTGAAAATTCTGTCCCTAGATTGCTGTTCAGATTGAAACTGACAGACCATAAATATCTTTATAGTTAATTGTGCACGGGGATTACCCATTGAAAATTGTAAACGTTGCTGTGACTTTCTGCTGGCATTGAATAATTTTCTTGGCAGATTATCTTTCTAGCTGTTTAGAATGCACCTACAGAAGGAACTCATTGGTTTGAGACGCTCATAATTGAGATGTTGACTGTCATTGAATGCTTGTATGTAACAAATGCTGAGGCCAAGAACGAAAGCAAAGAAAATATACAGACATTGCACATTCTTGTGTTCATGTTTCATCACTGGGCAGTATTGTTGACGCTGTAAAATTGTTTTCCCATAAAATGTTGAGGCCTTTGTCTCAGTCTTCTGTACCTTCCATGTTCGCTAGTGAGAGGTTTCATGCTGTTTTACCCAGGAAATGTTCTTAGCTGACCTTCTCCTGTTCTATTCCTGTTGCTTTTAAGATCTTTGATCTATTATGTTCTGGATTTTGTGTGTGTGTGTGTGTGTGTGTGTGTGTGTGTGTGTGTGTGTGGCATTGGGGATGGGACCCAGGGGCATTCTACCTCTGAGCTACCACCCCCAGCCCTATTTTATTTTTATTCGGAAACAGGGTCTCACTAGGTTGATGAGAGTCTCACTATTTGCTGAGACGGTCCTCGAACCTGCGATCCTCCTGTCGCCACCTCCCACGTGCGGGGATTACAAACGTGCACCACCATGCCCGGCTGTCTTTCCCTTTTTTGAATTACGTTCTAGGATATTATTCTCAACTTGATCTTACCAGTTTTTCTTGTCATGATTTTAATTTCTGAGAGCGCTTTTGCTTTTGCCTGGATCTTTTTATTATTAAAAATAATAATTATTAACGTTACTTATGAATATAAAAGGCCTTGGGGCCTCTTGACTAGTATACTATCCCAGTTCCCTGAGAACGGTTGTTATGATTTATGAAGTTTTCTTTCACTCTCTTAATTTCTCCCCCTTCTTCTGATGTTATTTTATCCTCTTTGATTTACTCAGAGGCTTTTCTAGGAGAGTCTGATGATCTTTGATTGCCGGTTCTTATTTAACACCAACATTAAAATGTAGATGAGGTAGAACTTTGCTGGAGAATGGCCACATAGCGGTCTTGCTATTTTTCCGGGAGATTCCTCAGCGATATCATTAGCTGTAGATTTTGTTTTCCTTAGACTGAAGGTTTCTCCAAAGAAGAATCCCTGCATCCCTGCTGTAAGGTTTCTGAGCCTGGCTGTGAGTATTTTGGTAGCCAGGCCTCTTTCTTGACCTCCAGGCTTCTGTCACCTGCCACCTGTGCTCGCCTTGGGGTGCTCAGGACCGTAAAGGGCATCTTTGCTTTTCTCTCGATGTCAGACAGCTGAGGGTCATTCCTGCCCTTTTCAGGGCCATGTTGAAATCCAGTGACCACTCCTTGGGACCCGCCGTTTCTAAGTGGAAGTTCCTGCGTTTAAGGTCCCGGGATGATCATTGGCAAGGGGTTTGGGCTGCTTCCTTCATAGGCGCAGTATTGCAAATTCTGGTTGTGTGACCTTTGGTGAAATTTGTTTTTTCTGGTGCTGGGGATTGCAATTAGTGCTTTGTGCATGCCAGGCGAGGTCTCTACCCCTGAGCCATCCCCAAGAACAGTTACCAGTTCTTGGTAAGTTTTTAACCTGTGTGTTTTTTTAAAATTAAATTTATTTATTTAATTAATTTTATTTTTGCGGGTCTGGGGATGAAACCCAGGGGCATTCGACCTCCGAGCTACACCCCCTGCCCCATTTTTTATTCTTATTTTGAAACAGGGTCTCACTGAGTTACAGAGGGCCTCAGTAGCTGAGGCTGTCCACGAACCGCGATCCTCCAGTCTCAGCCTCCCGAATGCTGGGATTACAAGCGTGCGCCACCACACCTGGCTTAACCTGTGTGTTGTTTCCTTATCTGCAAAATATCTTACGTGGTTGCCATGAGAATTCAAATAGTTAAATATTTGTGATGTTCTTAGAATGGTGCTGGGCACATGGTAAACTTTAAACACAGAATGAATTGCTAATTAAAATATTTTTATTCCTTGTTTTCTGTGCATTCACCGTGTTTTATTTTAAAATTATAAGATATTCTTTATTTAAAAATATTTTAATGGCTTCCTATTCCAAAGTAAATATCCAAGTTCTGGTAAAATCTTTTTTTTTTTTTTTTAATAGTACTAGGGATTGAATCTAAGTGAATTCTACTCTGACATATGCTCCCAGGCCTTTATTTATTTATTTATTTATTTTTTTTAAACAGAGTCTTCCTAAGTTACTGAGAGTCTTGGTTCTCATGGAGGCTGGCCTTGAATCTACAATCCTGTCTCAGCACCCGAGTACTGTGTTTACAGCCTGCGCCACCATGCCTGCACCACTTGGCACTAGCTAGCTACCTCTCAGACTGTCTCTAGACTTTCTCCCTGGGCCACACTGTTCTCCACCACACTAATTACATTCTTATTTATATGCCTTTATTTTTTTCCCAAAGACAGGATAGGAAAGGTGAGGATAGAAGTTCAAGGTTGAACAGAATGCAGGCCATCTCAGAAGGGCGAGAGTGACCTGTGGGGTCTCTCACAGCCCTTTTTATTTTTGTTTTTTTTATTAGTGCATTGTAGTCAGACATCGGAATGGGGTGCAAGATGTTAGAGGCACGTATGCCTGTTTTGTCCAGATGTTTCTTTCATGTCTTTTTTTTTTTTTTTTTTTGAGGTACTGGGGATTGAACACAATACTCATTTTACCTCAGAGCTACACTCCCAGCCCCATTTTATTTTTATTTTTTTATTTTTTTTTGGTGTTACTGGGGAAGGAACCCTTCTACCTCCGGGCTACACTCCCAGACCTATTTTTATATTTTTTTTATTTGGAAACAGGGTCTCTTAAGCCAGCGTGGCTGGATTCGAGCCTGCTCGATCCTCCTGTCTCCGCCTCCCAAGCGCAGGGATGACAAGTGTGCGCCACCATGCCCGGGTTTATCCTTTATTTTGAAACAGGGTCTCATTGAGTTGCAGAGAGCTTCACTAAGTAGCTGAGGCTGTCCTTGAACTGTGATCCTCCTGTCTCAGCCTCCAGAATGCTGGGATTACAAGCCTGCGCCATTACGCCCAGTTTTTTTTTTTGATGCAGGAATCATCTGTCCAATGGGAATGACAGTACCTGGAGAGAGAATATCTCACTAAGCTTGGTCTTCAGATTACTTTAACAGAAAACTTCTTTTTAGCTCATTTTAAATGGGCTTGATGGTAATAAAAATGGAGAGGTTTTGTGCATTTTTTTTTTTTTTTTAAGAAATAGGTTTTCATTGTGCTGGCCAGTTGACCCTGAGCTCCAGTGAGGAAGCTGCCCTCCCCTTCCTCAGCCACCAGAGGAGATGGAGGACGGGCGAGGGTCGCAGCCGCTTGGCTGAGAAGAGAGGATGTTTAGTATTCTTTCACTTAATAAGCGACCAAGCATTAAGGAGGTTCACTTTTGAGAAGTCTATTTTACCAGTTTATTGCATTTCGTCATAATGTAGTCCTAAAATACGTTTCTGTATTTTAGCAAGCTTTATTTTTATTCATAAATTATATGCTTAGAGTCGGGGTATACCCAATGGAGGCAGAAAACAACTTAAAACAGTTTGGCTGTCTTAAAATAGAAATGCATTTCTGAAAGAAAATTTATGGTCTTAATATTCTTAACTGACTGACCTCACTATTTCTTGGATTTGGCATATCTCTTGTGAAACTATAGATAAAATATGTAGGATTACCCAAAGGATGAAATTAGTACTAGATGTGAGAGGCACGCTTCGTGGTACCTTGGTTTTTTTCTTTTTATTATTTTTTTTTGTGATATTGGGGATTGAACCCTGGGACATTCTCCCGTTAAACAACGCCCTCAGCCCCATTTTATTCTTTATTTCAAAACAGAGCCAGGCGTGGTGGTGCATGTTACGGATTGGGAGAGTATGGTTGTGGTGGGAAACTGTTCACTGGGAACCCCTGCTAGGGTCCCGGACACACTTTCCCCCAACCCACAACAAAAACCCAAAACGACCAAAACCAGAAAATTACCGCAGGTTCTTGTCCTAAGCTAAGAATAAATATGCATAGCTTGGACAGTTGCTGAAGATTTAAAGAAGTTTATTAGAAAGATAGAAATATAGAAAATAGAAATACAGCCCCATGCCAAAATGGCATGGAGGGGTGACTCGAAATGAATACACCAAAGGGATGACATGTGGACCGGACTTTTTATACCCATGACCTCCATCTTGTTCATGTAATCCTGAGGTAGTGAATGTCCCTGTAAGGTACCTCCCCTAGCAAGGTGTGGCAGGGTGTCTCCATTCATGAAGGTCGACCCCTCCTACCATCTTAGCTAGCTTATCCAATCATGAAGATCTGTCTTTAGATAAAGGCCTAGTTCTCCTCTTCTAAGATCTGCCTTTAGATAAAGTCTTTTCCTCTTCTATTGACTGGTTAATTGCTTTGAGCCAGGTTAATCTACCTTGGAATAGCTGCCTGTTTTAGGCAGAAATCAAGTCCTTTCTTTACCCATGTCTGCCGCCATTTTGACACAACTATTTTTGAACTATATTAATAATCAGAGCTTTCCCAAATCTTCCTAGGCCGCTCCCAATACTGCTACAGTGCAGGTTTGTAATCCCAGTACTTAGGAGGGCAAGACAGGAGCATCACGGGATTGAAGCCAGCCTCACCTACTTATTGAGGCACTTCTCAACTTAGCAAGACCCTGTTTCCTGCTAAAGGGGGAAAAAAAATAGGGCTGGGGATGTAGCTTGTAGGTACAATGCCCCTGGGTTCCATCCTGAGTAATACACAAAGCAAAACAAAACAAAAACAGGGCCTCACAAAGTTGCAGAGGGCCTCATGAAGTTGCTAAGGCTGGCTTTGAACCTGTGATCCTCCTGTCTCAGCCTCCCAAGTATTGAGATTATAGGCGTGCGCCACCACGCCGGGCTCTTCTTGGCACCTTGTTAAATGCTTAATACATGTATGACTTATTTTCACTTACCTGAGGTCTGATGAGAAAAATGATGGTGTTTTAAGTTAATTTTCTTCTTAATAAGTTTATCTTCCTGCTGTGCTAGACATTTTGCTTCATGCTAGTTGATAGAGTAAGGACTGTTTTAGTTTGTTTAGTTGCATTAATAAAGCATGCCTTTGTGTTTTGGAATTGTTTCACGTGTGGGCTTAATGAGGTCTCGTACATATTTATACTAAATCATATATTTTATTTTAAATCAGTCTTTGAAGCAGGCATGGTGGCGCATACCTGCAATCCCAGCCTTGAGAGGCTGAGACAGGTGGAGCACAGGTTGAAGGCCAGCCTCAGCAACCTAGGGAGGCCTCAGCAATTTCATGAAACCCTGTGCTAGTTATGAGGTTCAGGGGTAGAACATCCTTAGGTTCAATTCCAAGCATTACAAAGAAGAAAATAAAAAGGAGTCCTTTTGAAAGAATAGATTTTTATTATGCATTCTTAATGACAGACTTAGAATCAACTTTCAAGTTTTCCCTCAGAACTGGGCGTGGTGGCGCATGCTTGTCATCCCCGCGCTTGGGAGGCTGAGACAGGATGATCGCACAGGTTCGAAGCCAGCCTCAGCAACTTAGTGAGACCCTGTTTCCAAATAAAATATAAAATAGGTCTGGGAGTATAGCCCAGAGGTAGAGAGTTCCTGGGTTCCACCCCCAGTACCACCAAAAAATAAAAAATTAAAAAAAGTTTCTCTCAGGGTCGGAAAGAAGCATAGACTTGACCTGGCCATGGTGGCACAGGCCTGGGAACCCAGTGCTTGGGAGGCTGAGGCAGGAGGATTGTGAGTACTAGAACAGTTCCAACAACTTAGTGAAGCCCTCAGCAATTTAGAGAGAACCTATTATAAAATAGAGTTGTGGGTGTAGCTCGGAGATAGAATGCTCCTAGGTTCATTTACCAATAACACACACACACACACACACACACACACACACACTCCCCCTCTCAGAAAAAAAAGAACTGGGCTTGGTGGTGCACACTTGTAATCCCAGCATTTGGGAGGCTGAGACAGGAGGATTGCCTTTCAAGGACAGCCTCAAGCTACATAATGAGGCCTTTGCAACTCAGTGAGACCCTGTTTCAAAATAAAGAATAAAGCTGGCGTGGTGGCGCACGCTTGTAATCCCAGGGCTTGGGAGGTGGAGGCAGGAGGATCGCGCAGGTTCGAAGCCAGCTTTGCTGGCGTAAGACACCCTGTTTCCAAATAAAAATATAAAAAATAGGTCTGGGAGTGTAGCCCGGAGGTAGAAGGGTTTCCAGGAACTCCAGTACCACACACACACACACACACACACATACACACACACACACACACCAAAAAAAAAAAAAAGAATAAAAAATAGTGCTGGGGAATGTAGCTTGGAGGTAGAATGCCCCTGGGTTCCATACCCAGTACTAAAAAAAAAAAAAAAAAGGAAAAGGAAAAGGAAACATATATAGTTGGCCATTTGTATCTGCAGGCTCTGTATCCACACATTTAACCAACTGTAGATCAGAAATTTTCAGAAAAACAATTGCATCCATACTGAATGTGTGTAGACTTTTTTTGGGTCACTTTCTGAATAATACGGTATGACAGCTCTTTATACATCGTTTACATTGTATTAGTATTGTAAGTATTCTAGAGACTTAACGCATACCGTAGGTGGGGTATCCTTATGCCAATACCACATCAACCCACTATAAGGGCCTTGAGCATTCTTGGACCTGGGGATGCGATGGGTCCTGCGGTCAGCCCACCTTGGCTACTATGGGATGGCTGGACTAGGCAGCCACCACCAATTCGGGGATGAGGAAGAAAGTGGGAAATTCCAACCAATTCTACTCACAACATAGGTGAAATGGACAGACATCACACCAATTTTTAATTTTCATAAGGAAAATTAAACTTTGTGTAGATTGTAGCTGGGGTCAATAGTGAAAATTAACTTAATATCCCTCTGTAATGATTTGTGTTGAACACGAACCTTGAAAAAGATGGCATATAATAAATTCCATCATGTAGATTAAGTGAAGTAGCCATGTTTACCCAAATGTTCTATGGACCTTTTTTGTAAAGAACATAAAATCTTTCCTCAGCGTGTAGATTATATATAAAAAAAAGTCAACATGAAGCCAGAGTGGCTGGGAAGTTTTCTATCTTCCAAAAGATACTATTTATAAAGTATAAAGATACCATTTTTAATAGTCTTGCTGTGTCAAAATACTTTATAGTGGGACTGTAGTAGTATAGTAATTAAATTCTGTTGCCTTATTACCACTTAATAAAATCTGTTGAAGTTTTCAGTGACCTGCTACCTCCCTGTTTGTCCTTTGGTCGTATGATGAGCGCATAACGAGATTTATTTCCTGAGATTAATTAATAGACGCCATACTGTTCGAAGTGTCATGACTTTTTTTCTTAAGTCGCAAAGTCTGTGTGTGGGTGGCGACACAACCACACTGTGAGAAACATTCTTTCAGCGTGTCCTGGTTTGTTCTGCTCAAGCCATGAAGTGCTGCAGAAACCACAACAATCCCAGGGAGAGAGTTTCATGCTTGTTAGGGGAGTACTTACATATGGGTAATGACAACATCTTTAAGTAAACTATTTAGGGAAAGAGGAAAGCCTCAGAAATCGTGAATGGTAAGAATAATGTTGATGAATTTTAATGACATATTTACATTTATGTGTCTTAATATTATGTTTGGCTTTCAATACTGTGAATGTATTCTAACTGAAAAGATATTGCCTTTTTTGATATAATATCACCATATATCCTAAGTTGAATATATATGGCATACATATTCAACTTAGAATATATATTGTATTTATATATTCTAAGAATAGCTTAGAATAGACATTCAATTTATATATTCTAGAATAGCTTAGAGTATATAAGTTCTATTTATATATTCTAAGAATAGCTTAGAATATATATTCAACTTAGATATTTAGATTTTTATTATATTTTGGTGTAATTTAATCATTTTTTATGTGTGTTACTGGAGATTGAATCCAGGAACATTTTACCTCTGATCTACACCTCTAGCCCTACTTTTAGTTTTTACTTTGAAACAGTGGCTTTACTTTGAGACAGTTGTGAAAGGCCTCAGTAAGCTGCTTGGCTGGCCTCGAACCTTCAATCATCCTGTCTCAGCCTCCCAAGTACTAGGATTACAAGTGTGTGCCACCATACCAGTTGTAACTTAATTTTTACAAACATTTCACTTATCAATTAAAATTTAAATATGTTATTTGATTTTTTTTCCTTTTTGCACTACTGGGGATTGAACCCAGGGTATTTTAACTCTGGGCTCTATCCTCAGCCCTTCTTTTAATTTTTATTTTGAAACAGATTTTCCCTAGATCACTAAGGGTCATGCTAAATTGCTTAGGTACTTAAATTTTTCTTAATTAGATGAATCTACCCATAGAGCTTATAACTTATGTTAAGTGGGTTATTTATAAAAATTAAACTTTTCTTAATTTGCTACATCTCCTTAACTGGTAATTTAACATTGTCTTGATTTATAATTTAACATTGTTGGATTAAGATTATATTAATGTTGTAGATTAAGAAATTTAGAATAAACTGAATTTGGAGCATCATAGTAAGGTCTTAGGTAGAATTCTGAATTTGATTATATTGGTAAACTTGTAATAATTTATATCACAATGTGATAATTATAGTATATGTATTCTTGAAGATAATTTAAAATATTCTTAGAATCTTTGGACTCCACTCATTCAGAATTTGCTAGAATTTGATGTAGCCTACAATCTAGCTCAAATTTAGTTTTTAGAAGATGGTAGGATAAATTAAGAAGATACAGCTGATTAAGAAAAAGTTTAATTTTATAAATAACTTACACAATTATACATTTTATAATGGGGATATGGAATATGGGGAGATTTAATGAAAAATATAAATACTTTGGATAATTTTAATTTTAGGAATCTGAAATTTTAGATTGAAATTGCTAGGTATATATAAATTTAATAGGGCATACCATTGAACTTTTATAACGGTATTTTATATTTTTCTTTCATTTTTTAAAACTAAACCCTTTATTTTGAGACAATATTAGATTCAAGTACAGATGTTAAAAAAAATGGAGACCTATGTGTGTTCCGTATTCAGTTTTCCCCATTTGTATTCTCATGCAAAATGATTGTTGTCACAATCAGGATAATGATATTGAAAGTCCATGCACTACATTCACGTTTATGAATTTCTATTTGCAAGTGTGTATATTTCGTTTTTCATTTTAATCACTTGTGTTCAATTCCGTATACCAGCTACTACAAAAAAGAAGCAGAGCGGTTCCTTTGCCATAGATTTCCTCTGTTCCCGCTCCCATGTCACCCAGACTGTGGGTCAGCATGGCTGTCCCTATCCTCTGACAGCCCCTGATTTGTTCTCTATTTTTCTGATTTTCCATTTGAAGAGTGTTAAATGGTTTTACGCAGTATGTAATCTTTTATTACTATTATTATTAGTAGTAGTAGTACTATTTTTCCACTTGAGCAATTCCATAGAGGTTGGTGCATGCGTCCATTGTCCCAGCTCCCAGCTCACCCACTGCACCGTGTCAGGGTACCACTGGTTGTTTCAGATTCTTTCATTGAAATACAGTGTGAGTTGCTTCCCATTTTGTGGCCCATTGTAAACCAAGCTTCTGTGGACATTTGCATATAGGATATTATGTGAACATGTATTATAATTTCTCTTGCATAAAAACCCAAGAGGAGAATTGCTGGGTCTCATGATAATTGTTTAGTTTTTAAAGAAGCTGCTAAGCCATCTTTGAGAATATCTGTACTCTTAGGTCGCCACCAGCAATGTGGGAACGAGCTGTTTTCTCAGCATCCGCACCAGCCTTTCCTGTGGCCACTGCTTCTGTGTTCATTTCTGTCCTTGCCATCCTGCAGGGCGTAGTTGATAATCTCCTGTGGTTTCCGTTTGCATTTTCTTAGTGGCTAACATGTTGGAAGTGTTTTCATGTTTTTGGCATCTACATATCTTCTTTGGTGAAACGTCGTCTCTCCACACCTTTTGCCATTTTCTAGTAGGGTGGCGTGTTCCTATGCTCCTGTCTTACAGGTTGGAGTTTATCTTTTCATCCTTACACCCAGGTCTTTTTCAGAGCTAAAGTTTTAAATTTTGATGAGGTTCAGTTTATCAATGTTTACTCTTATGAGTCTTGCTTTTGTGCTTTAGGATTGAGCCCAGCCACCCAACCCTAGATTCTAAACATTTTCTTCTATTACTATTTTTTTGTCCTCCAAACTTTGTTTTACTTTTTGACTTGTGGTCCACTTTGAATTGATTTTTGTACAAGACACAAGTGTGTGTGTGTGTGTGTGTGTGTGTGTGAATGTCTAAACGCTACACCACCATTATTTGCAAAGGCTTTGTTTCTTCTGCTGAATTACAGTTTGGAACTTGTCAACCGACAAGAATTGGTTGGCTGTATTTGTTTGGTCTGTTTCTGGTTCTTGGTTCTTGTTCCATTGGTCAATGTGTTTTTATTACTTTAGATATAGAGTTCACAGTATATAGACTGACCCTGTACTATCTTTATTACTTTAGTTATAGAGTTTAGAACATATAAACTGAGCCTTCTCACTTTTTTAAAGTTTGCTTTAGCTATTCTAGGTCTTTGATGTAGAATAAGCTTCCCCATTTCTTCAAAAAACTTTGATGGGATTACGATAGTGATTGCCCTAAACCTACAGATCTGTTTAGGAAAAACTGACATATTTAATAGGTTGAGTTCTCCAACCCATGATGTGTCTCCATTTAATTAGGTTATTTTTATTTCTCTTATCCGTAGCTCATTCTTCTCATTATGCAGCCCCATGTCTTATAGGTATCTCAGTGTTTGGTTTCCTGTACAATCATTATAATTTCTCCCTCGTGTTTTAATTTCTACATCCACATGTCCATTGTTAGCAGTTAGGAGCAACTTGATTTTTTGTGTTGATCTTGTATCATAGATCTTAACTCACTATTAGTACTAGGAGTTGTTTTGTAGATTTTTTTTTGGTATGTGTGTGATTTTCCATGTAGACATAATGTCATGTACAAATAGTAGCACTCATTTCTTTTTTTCCAATATAAATGCCTCTGTCTTTTTCTTGACTTAGAGTGAAAGTAGTAGCTAGGACGTCCAGTAGTATGTTGAGTAGGAGTCGAGAGAATAGACTTCGTTGCATTGTTCCCAAGATAAGAAAAGCATTTACTCTTCTAGTCCTGTGGAGAGTGTCACTCATTTGGGGTGCCATTTCATCACGTTGGGGAGCTCCCTCCCGTTCCTGACTTGAGAGTGTGTCATGAAATCATATTGGGTGTTGTCAGATGTTCTTTCTGCTTCAGTCGATATGGTCATATAATTTTCCTTCTTTAAGGTGGTGGGTTGTATTGATTTTACTTTTGAATGTTGAGCCAACCTTGCATATATGTAATTAACCCTACTTTCTTATGATGCATAATCGATTTTGTATTTTGCATTGTTGTTATGGTTGGATTTCATTTGCTTATTCTTTTCTGAAAAATTTTTTTTTTTTACCTCTATATTCATGAGAGAAAAAGGTCTAGTATCTCTTTTCCTAATTTGTTTTAATTCCCAATAAGTATCAGAGTAATACTGGTCATACAAAATGAGAAGCAGTTCCTCTTTTACTTTATTCAATAAATAGTGAAAATTGATGTTAATTCTTTTTTAAATGTTTGCTTGAATTTGGTCACCTGAACCACTTGGACCTTACAGAGATCGGTGCAGGCCTGCATGATGGGGTGGCAGGTGCTTTTAAATTACAAATTCAGTTTCTTTAATTGCATAGTGAAAATTGTGCTGGTCATGTTCTGATAGTGTGTGGTTTTCAAGGACTTAGTCCACTTCTTCTAAGTCGAGAAATTAATCATTAAGTTGTTTGTAATATTTCTTTATTATCTTTTAAAAATGGCAGCAAGGATTTATGTCATTTCTAACATTTGAGATTTGTGTCATTTATCTGCTTCTTCAGGCTTTCGAGAGTTTTATTACTTTTATTTTTTTCAAGGGGCTGCTTATTTAAAACAATTATTTCCTTCCTTCTGTTTCTTACTTTCTGGAGGTGAGAAGTTAGGAATGCTTATTTGAGAGCCTGTTTTCCTAATGTAATAGGCAGTGCTACTGGCTACTTTTGCCACTACTTTTTGACATGTATATACTTTGGCTTGTTATATTTTAAATTTCATTCAGGTTCACGTATTATTAGATTTTGGGTGGGACTTTCTCTTTAACCCATGGAATATGTAGAAATGTACTGTTTAATGTCTAAGTAGGTATACATTTTCTTTTTTATTGATTGCTAGAGCGGTTAAATTGTGGCCATTGCTCTGTCTGACTTCATTTATTTTAAATATTTTGAAATTCATGTTACGGCGTTTAGGACATAGCCCATCCTGGTGAATGTTCTGGTCACCCAACTGTTGTTGGGTAGATCATTCTGTACGTTTCATTTTGCTTCTGTTGTTTGCGTGCGTTGTTTAGATTTTCTATGTTCTTGATGATTTTCTGACTAGTACTTCAGTCAGTGGTTGAGAAAGAGATCTTGAAACCCCCTGTTACTTTCTGCCCCCAGCTCTTTATGTACTTGAACCTCTTCCTTTTTGACTTGTGAATATGAACAGAATTGCTGTGATCTCCTACTCAGTTAGTCCTCTGATCATCACGTATGCCTTTGTCTCCAGTGGCTGGATAGCAATCGCCCTCTGTTTAAAACAACCGATATGATTCATCTTTCAATAATGACGTCTTTTCTGTTTTCCAGTAGCAGAGCTAACCACTGACGCATGTTTTCACTTTGCGCGTTTTTTCCCCTTTTCTTTGTGTCGGTGCTGCTCTCCCTCCGGCCGCACTAGCTCCCGGGTTTGAAAGCTGCCAGTCAGTCAGCTTTCCTGCTTGGCATAATTTATCCTTTCTCTTCATTTTTTGATTATTTTCCCTCCTCCCTAACTAGAGGCTGAGAATGTGTGTGGTCACATACTTGGGCTCTTTTCCTAAGGTGTTAGGAAGCGGCCTCTTCCTCCTGAGCGGGTGGGTGCTTGGGTGGTCCTGGGCCCCTGGATCTTGGGCTCTGCTCAGCTTGGCCATTTATATGTTGCTTTATTGTGGAAAACCTCTTCCTGGAGTTAATTGCTCTTAGTATAGTAACTTTTTTTTATTTTGAGTTTCACAATCTCAGAACTATTTTGAATTCTACTGATATTATTGACATGGCTGTGTACGTTTAAGTGGTGACACATACAACCTTAAATATATTAAAACAGCAACAACTTTGAAATAACTCTGTTGCTACCAGCCTTCTGAAGTTCTCCATACGAAGTGATTCCCGATGAGAATTTAACAGATCTTTTGGTAAAATGTTAGTTTTAGTAGTCAGAACCATTGACTTAGTTCTAAATCTAGAGTAATTTTGTACAATTTAAAGACTTACAGAGATCTGTATTGTTATGAGTTTTTAAATATTCATACAACACTCAATTTCCTTCTTGTTCTGAATAATTTGTTCAATAGGTCATTTTAGAATATAATCCAAGAAGTAAAATCACCATTTTAATAGGATTGGACATTTAGAGTTATGACTGATATTATGAAATTTATCAATGAATATTCTGCTTATATTTTTATTATCAGTGGCTGTGGCCTGTTCATCTAACACATGAAGAACATTAAGAACACATTAAGAGTTTATCTGCTTTATTTTGGCTTTAAAAACAGATAGCTTTTTTCTCTTTGCTGTACTGGGGATGGAACCCAGGGCCTTGTGCACACTAGGCCGGTGCTCTACCACTGAGCTAGATCTGTGATCTTGACTGACAGTTTCTTATATTTCTCTTAGTGATATTGAACATTTGAAAAAATGACTGGGCCATTTATATTTTTTCCTCAAACCTGCTGTTCTCCTGTCTCAGCCTCCCATGTGCTGGGATTAAAGGGGTGTGCCACCTTGTTCAGCTTAAATTCAAAATCTTAAAATGGATTATTTTGGATTACTAGAGGTCTCGTCGTGGTCAGGAGCGTTTGTATTAGAGGGAGGCAGGGAAATCTGCAAAAGAGAAGATGTACCAGTGGACGCAGAGCCAGCGAATGAGAATTAAAGAGGCCATGCTTCTGGCTTTGAGGATGGAGGGAGAACCCACAAGTCAAGGAATGTGGGCATTTAGTTTTAGAAGCTGAGCAAGGAGATCCCCCGTCCCTTGTACTAAGCCAGTAGCAGGTAACAAAGTCCCACAGAAGAAGAGAAATGTACGGGCCTTGGGGATTCACTGTGAGGTCAGAGGTCTGGGGTTGAACCTGGGCCTGGGCGGCCTCTCCCGCCTTACCTGGAGCCTTCTCCCGGCTGCCGGGGCTGCTCTCAGCTCCTCTCACACAGCCTGCTTTCTTGTTCTTCTTCTCCTCTCTCCTCACCAGGACAGCTCCCTGTAATTTTCCCAAAGAAGGTGTCTGGGGAGAGGCTCAAGGAGGACTTCCTGGGGAAAGTTACAGCCGAGCTGTCCTGGAGGGGAGGAGGCTCGAGGCAGGACCCGGTAAGGCGGCCTGAGAACCAGATCCCCCCATGTCCCGACAAAGATACCAGACTGTGTTCCGAGGGCGCTGCTCATCCAGTGCAGGGCTGTTCAGTGAGGGAGACTGGGGAGCCTCTCCCACACACCAACCCAGGCGGGGACCGCTGGCCTCAGGCGAGGGCAGAGGCCAGGCTGGGCACGCGGTGCAGGGAGGTTACCTTGGAGGACCAAAGAGGCTCAGAGGGACGCTTCGTCTGGGGAACTGATGAGGAGAGCCAGAGGAGGAGAGAACAGGAGGCAGAAGTAGCAGGAACTGGTCATCCTTAAGTGATAGTGTGATGGAGAGGATAAAGTGTGACTGCTCAGAACTTACGTCAGGACCTGCACCTGCTGGACTTCAGTGGTGTCTTCGCTGTGCGCCTTCTACTTCTCCATCCCCTCAGTGATTTTGCCCATCACCGTGAGAACATAAGTCATTCATTTTGAAACCTTCCTCCAGTCCAGGGCACACGCCTTCCTTTTAGAAATCTACCATTAACAGTCTTGGCTTTGATTATGTTAGCTTGACTGTATTGTTAATCATATCTGCGGATCACTGTGTTTGGCTGTGTGGTGTTTGGTATTGCTTTTTCATTACTCCCTAGATTTTTTTTTTTTTTTTTTTGGGTACTTGTGATTCAACCCAGGGGCATTCTACCTCTGAGCTACACTTTCAGCTCTATTTTACTTTTTACTTCAAATTGGGATCTTGCTAAGTTGTTGAGATTCTCACTAAGTTACTGAGGCTAGACTTGAACCTGTGTTCCTTCTGTATCAGCCTCCCAAGTACTAGGATTACAGTGCGTGCCACCATGCCCAGTGCTCTCTAGCTAATTTTAAATCTATCCATCTATCTATCTATCTATAATATATTTTATAGGATGCTGTCAATTTATATTGTAATTTCACTCTTCATCCTATCTACACCTGAAATCAGAGCAAAAGGTACAAGAACCGTATTCTTTACATTAGTTTGTTCTAATATGAAATAGAATTTTATATTGCTTTAAAATTTTAGATTTGTATTGACAAATATTTATTGCCTTATAGAAAAATAGTCTAAATGACAAAGGTTTCAAAATAGAGACTCATTTGGAAGAGTGATAGTGTGTAAATTTTTTTTTAGTTAGCTATAAAGGTTTATGGATAAACTGATGTAGGCAGTCTTCGTAAATGGCAGGTTTGACCACTTTATAGAAGAGGCCACTGAGTAAAACCAACGTGATTAGGTTTTCATAAGCTTTGTAAACACCTTGAAATTTACTGAGAGATAAACAGTAAGCTTAATTTCTGTTGAAGATTTCTACTCTTCAGATCTTTCACTAAGAAGCATAGAAAGCCGTTCCTATTTTCCTATTCCTCCCTTTTCTCATTTTTCCCCATTCTCTTGCATCTACAACTTATTTTTATCCATTTCATAATAATTACCTGCCATCTGAAAATTTTGTAGCATTCCATGAAAGTCACCATCATTAGTTAAAAGATTTGTCGGGTGTGTGGCAGCGGACCGGTCAGGGGCCAGCTATGGTGGCAGGCTGTGTGATCCCCGGGGGAGGAATGATGCAGAGCGGCCATCTGGAGGAGAACAAACAGCAGGTAGCAACTTCAGGGCTCCAGGTAAGACCGTGCAGGTCAGCTGGGCATGCACGTGCGTGATACTCCTTGCATCAGGGTGCACAACTATGTACAATGTGCATGTGTGAGATGTGCGTGGCCCACCCCCAGCACTGTGCAGGATGCGGGCGCCTCTGGGATGCACGGGGTCACGTTGTCAAGACAACCTGTACTCTGCCGGGGTCCCCACAGTGTGTGACGTTTTAATAATGCACACTTTATTTTATTTTTAATTTCTACATTTTGGTTGGGCAAAAAGAAAAGAGAAATGTTGAGAAGTAATAGTGTTACTGTTTCTGACATCTGATTTTGGAAACTTGATTCCTTATTTTGGAGGATATATTCATGGTTAAATTAAAAATGAAGTCACCTTAATACTAAGATGGTGAAATACATGATTTGTACCAGTTTGGGAAGTTGAAAGAGTCAGTCTACAAAGTGAGGTTTCAAAATGCAGAAAATGACTGATGTAAAATGTGGATTAGGGATGCATAATATTATCGTCCTTTTAAACATGATAATTGAGAATTGGAGCAATACTTTATGAGCTCAACTAGTTGCAAATTAAAGCTAAACAAAACGACAATGTTTTACAAACTAAGCAAGAGGCATTTTGGTAAAGTTTAAGAACACGCACGTTTTAGTTGGAACAGATGTGAAAGACATATTACTTTTAAGGAAAATGAGGTCCACAGCTATCTGTTTGGAAACGTCTTTCAATTACAGTGGCGTCCGTGAATGTTGGGTTTGAATGAAGGTTTGGCGAGGACTTCTCTCGTCTGTATTTCTTTCTGAATAAGAAAGAGCATGTGTGAAATACATTTATGATAATCCATTCCATGCTGGGTAATAAAAATTCTGTGAAGAATGATTATGTACAGTATGAAATTATCCTGATTATATGTTTTTTTTCCACTTTCAACTAGCTAGTATTTTAAAGTTTATATAAATGCTATGGAGTGTGTTGATATATTAATATATATATATTTTTAATGGCAGTTTGGAAGAACTGACTCTCATTATAGATAATCACATTCCATTGGTGGTGTGACTTCCTACATTTAAATATGAAAAATTATTTATTGAAATAAGAAATAAAACAGTTTTCTGAGTGAATAACAAACTTAGCAATTAGAAGTGACTTGCTCTCATTTTCAGTTTGAAAGTTGCAGAATAAGACTAGTTGCTAGAATTTATGAGTTCTTATGTTAAATTCTAGGCTTGCCCTCAATTTTTTAAAATATAGGGATAATGAAGTTATCTAAAAGGATACATTTTCAGATTGAAGATAAAATGATTATGTTATAGATACATATTTATCCAAACTTACATATTAACATTTTAGCAAATAGAATGAGGCTTTAATGCATACATTTAATTATTTTATTATTTTAGCTAATGATTATCAGAAAATATTTTTTGCTTGATTTTATTAAGTTCAATTATATAAAAATCTTTATAAGGAAATAAAACATATGTGCTTAATGTATGGATTTATGCACATGAATAAATTCATAATAGGCAAAAGATGAATTTTATTTTCCTTGTCTCAATGTGCAGGATAACTAATAAGGTATCAAATGACAAGTTCTGACCAGTACAGTCATTTTTTTCTTCAACATTCAAAAACTCATGTTTTACTGTTTTATTTTGAAGAGTAAGGACTTTGAAACCAACCGGTCTGTTTGCTGCTTAATAACTGTGTGCTTTATTTTCAGTGAGTTAACCTCTCTGAACCTCATTTTCATTACCTATACAATAAAGGGTGTTCTCAGCATTAGGGAGGTTCATAAAGTGCGTACATATGGTGCTTTGTACACAGTACTTAGTAAAGCGCTGTCTGTTAAATTACTGTACCAGATATACGTAAGTCAGTACGTCATTTTAGTATCTTAAGTATATAATAGAAATCTGAAAAAAATAGGATATGCTTTAACTGTTTTACTAGTCAGTTTAATTATGGGTTTATTTTCATTAATGTATTTTTATTTTAATTTAACATTGGAAAATAATCGCTCTAATGTTGGTAACTATGAGAATTGGTCACAAAATATGTATGGCAATTACATGAACAAACTGTTTACAGTAATTCAATTAGAGAAGTTTCTAGATGTTTATTACAGAGTCCTATAGCATTATATATCCGACACTCACTGTAACACATAGTAAAGTTTTATTAGATGTTTGCTGAATTGAAAATACTGTGGAGCTACTAATTATTTATGATATATCATTGCTGATTAATTTTTAAGAACTTTTGCCTTCCTCTGTTGAATGGAGTAAGGGCTCTTAGAAGTCTCTGATTTGGCTGATGGGGGACAGGACGTTAGCCGGGGTCTTACCTGCAGATTTCTACTGTACGAAAGCTAGATAGTGGTGTTTCGGAATCAAAGGACTGACTTGCCCTGAACAGAAAAATTCTTTCAGTTAAAGCCACAGACTCAAATAAATAAGGCTCTGGTCTTAAAGAAACATAATGTCTAACTGATCTTTGAAAAATCTGAGTTCAAAGTCATGCATTGCAAAAATGGAAAACATTTCTGAATTATGAATGCTTTTTGTGCTGCTGACAGATAAAAGATATTGCTTTTAGGGTTAAAGATTAAAAAAAAAAATCCCACAGCGAAACAGAAAATGTGTTGTAGGTTTAACAGTTGTTTTAAGTAATGTGAAAAATCATGCTACTGTAAAACTACTGAAGAATTATCATCTAACTATTGAATTGCCTACTAATGTCAGTCTTTAGTATTTGGTAGGGTTTGTTGCCTGGCCATAATGTAGGAAAAATGGCCTATTGGATTACCAAGTATTTTTGGTATATAATTTGCTCCAAACAAGACTTTCTTCACCATAGAAAGCCCAGGAAATAACTCAAATGTGACTAGGTAATAAATGTGCAAAATAATTTAAAAAATATTTGTGTTCCTAAACTGTGAAGGTTCACATTGGCGATTCTGCCGTTGACCAGTGTACATCTCAGATTTCATTATTTGTACATAATTTCGGTTCTGAATGGTGTGAAAGATACTTAAAAATTAAGCCAAACTGTTCTTTTCTGGCAAGGGAAAATATATCTAACTCTCTGTATTAGAAGTATTCACTAATCATGTATATCAATTTACTTCAATATAATTTACTTCAATATAGGATTTTAAAGTAACTTTAAAAAGCCCCGCTTATTATTTTTGTGTTAACAAAATTTGAAATATAAAGCCATATTCATTTTTTAAAAATTTTAAATAGTTCTTGTCTTAAAATTTTAAAATGTTATAAAATCGCACCAATATTTGTAAAGGAAATAATGAGAAAGTGTAGCAATGTCTGTCTGTAGCTATTCTCCTACATTTTTCTGTATTCTTAAATACATGATTTAATACCACATTATTCAGAACTTAAATAGTTGTGATTAGTAGTTAATATGTCCACTCTAAAAGAATAGCTATTTCATAGGAATAATTAAGATACTGGTGTTTTAAATATGATGATTGCAGGCGGTCTCTCAACTTAGAATAACTCAAGGGCTATATTATTTAGAATAAAAAGTTATAGCACCTAACAGTCAGAAGCTGTTCATAACAGCTACTATAATTAACTCAGGATTAGTTTTGTTTGAAGTTAATTCATTTCCTGTAGCTAGGAATGAATTATTGATTGATTGATTGATGTGTATTTATGTGTATGTTCGGTGCTGGGGATGGAACCCAGGGTTATTCTACCTCTGAGCTACGTCCCCCAGCCCTATTTTTTATTCTTTATTTTTAAACTGGGTCTCACTAAGTTGCAAAGGACCTCACTAAGTAGCTGAAGCTGTTCGTGAACCACAGTCCTCCTGTCTCAGCCTCCTGAATGCTGGGATTACAAGGAATGCTGGGAATCACAAGGAATGCTGGGATCACCAGGAATCCTGGGATCACCAGGGCGCGCCACATGCCCCGCATGCGGAATGGACTGTTTAAAGTGTGTGTTATTATAGAGAAGTCATTGTTTCACTGTCGGGTGACTTTTTCCAAGATCCCAAACTTGATTTGTTTTTATAAGACCTATTTTCAGCAAATTATTGTAATGTATTGACACTGTTTCTTTTCTTTCCATTTTCTTATGGCTAATTTGGGGGGGGTGAGGTGTTTTATGCAAAAGCTATTATAAAATGTTAGGAGGAAAGTTCTTATTTCAAATTGCAAGGTTTGTATGTTCCATTAGCTGCTAGTGTTTAATTCTGTATTTCTTTCCATCTCAGAACTTATGATTATAGCAAATGAGGTGGACATTTATACTTTTATTCCTTTTTTCCTGCTGTTCTGAAAACAGAACGACACTCAAATTTTGTAAAAGTCATCCTGTTTCAAAAAAAACCCCGCATCTCTAGAATATACGTTCCCATTTTGAAAAGCTGTTTTAAAAATATTATTTTATTCTTGGCGTTCATGTTGATTAGACCAACTCTTGTTTTAGGAAAATATGATTAAGTATCATTTGAAAGTAATAATGGGCAATTTAAAGCAGCTAACCTTCCAGATAATATCTTGTTCCGCAGACCAAAAGTTAAATGGAGAACGTTGAGAGATTTTTAAGATAATCTGTGGAAAGACACGGATGCAACGTGAGCACGTTTACTCAGAGGCAGGAAGAAAGTAAATCTGAATTGGGGTTGCGAGCTTACAGTCTGAATAGATGCAAACTGGAGACGAGAAAATTTCACCTTAAAGTTTCTTACGGTAGGATGTAAGTTAGGTGTTTTTCTTATTTGAAATTCTATTTGGAAAGTTAGGATTCACTTTCCAGTTTACAATTTCAAAGAAAAACAATTATCTAAAAGGGAACAATGAAATACCTAGTTGAAGGCAGGGGGAAGAAGCACTGTTGGTATAGCCGGGCTCCAATATGAACAGCCGAGGAGTTTTACTGTCTTGATTTGTTTTTAGTAAATGAAAAATTCTGATAGTCAAACTTTTTGTGAGTATCCCAGAGCATTTCTGTGTGTCTCTCATCCAGTTTACCTCAATTCATTATGATTATATTTTGATTATTTGTAATATTTTTATTAGCCTAAAAATCATCCATGAAAGGGAATGAGTATCCGTCCACTTAAAACCACATATTCAGCAAAATTCAAATATATTTATTGGTTAAGTACGATGGGTAATAATGCAGGAGGAACCTTGGTGAAAAGCAACCACGACTTAAACATTCCTGGGCAGGTTTATTTTCCTCTCAACTCCCTAAATAATTAGATCATTATATGGGCTGTTATTTACCAGGTTTTATTTGTATTTTTTAGTGTGTGTGTGTGTGTGTGTGTGTGTGTGTGTGTGTGACTAGAGACTAAACCCAAAGACATTCTATTCCAGGCTGCGCCTCCAACTCTATTTTACTTTTACTTTTTTATTTTTTGTTTTATGGTGGTACTGGGGTCCCTGGAAGCCCTTCTACCTCTGGGCTACACTCCCAGACCTATTTTTACATTTTTATTTGCAAACAGGGTCTCCTAAGCCAGCGCAAGCGGCTGGCTTCGAACCTGCGCGATCCTCCTGTCTCCGCCTCCCAAGCTCGGGGATTACAAGCGTGCCCACCACGCCCAGCTGTTTTACTTTGAGATAGGGTCTCTGTAGGTTGTTGGGGACTTGAGTTTCTGACACTGGCCTTAGACCCGCGGTCCTCCTGCCTCAGCCTCCCAAGCGCGGGGATCACGCGTGTGAGCACCGCAGCTGGGTTGCCAGCTGTTGGTCCCACGGGCCTGAGCTCCGGGGATCTTCCTGTCTCCGCCTTAACTGGTTCCATCTTCACCAGTTCATGAATCATTCACCTAAAAAATTTCAACAAAAGAAATTACCTCAAATGACCATGTACCCTGGGGTCTCCATTCTTTGAGCTATTTGTTCACTCAACAACCTTTTAATTAAATAATCAAGTGATTAAGAACCAAGCCTGGTGTGGTGGCACACACCTGTGATCTCAGTACTTGGGGGGCAGGAACAGGAGGATCGTAGGTTTGAGGACAGCCTCCGCAGCTGAGTGAGGCACTAAGCAACCCAGTGAGACTTTCTTTCAGAAAGCAAAAGGTGAAATGGGGCTGGAGGTGTAGTTTGGAGTTAGAATGCTCCTGTGTTCAGTCCCCAACACCAAAAAGGAAAAAAAAAAAAAAAAAAAAAAAAATCTTGAGTTTAAATATTAAGTTTAAATATTTTAGTTTAAATATTTTAAAATCTAGTTTAAATGTGTAGTGACAGAAATTCAATTTTGAAATAAAAAGGCATTGAATAATTATTCCTAGTGGCAAAGCTTTTTCTCCACTGTCAAGTTTAACATTACGCGTTATTTATTTTAACCTTTTGCACCAGAGGTGTTTTCTTCCTCCGAAGCTGAGGAGGTGCTATTTTAGATATGCCCATCCCAGGGAAGAGACACTAAATAAATCCACGGTGTGGCTTTTTACATGTTTCATGAGGAGAATATTTTTTTTTCGTTTTCTTTTTAATTAATAGCAACACAGTAAATCAGTCCTCCCCATTTTTCTCTGAATCTTTTTCACACCCTCGTCTTTTTAGCAGTAGTGTTCACTTTTTTTTTTTTTCTTACTGGCACCAAACGCCAAATAATTGAAACACACACATAATCTTTGAGAACTCATAAAAATACAATTATTCTGCTTAATGATATCCAGAAAGCATAACTTTCTGAAAAGAGATATTCCCTGCAGTCAATTCACGATTAAACACTCTAATGCAAAAGGATATCTAAGGTGAAAGCTGTTTGTGTAATGCTAAACATAACCAAAGAAACTGTGGTTTTAGCAAAGGTACCATTGCTCTATTTTATCAAGTGCCAGAGTCGCATAATGGAAGGCTTTCAGTTAGTGAAAATATAAGTAAGAAAACATCAAAATGCCACCCAGCTGCTAGAGATCTTCCTAATTTTTACCTGATTGTATTTCTGAAGAAATATGAGTGGGCTGTTATAAATCTTCAACATGAACTGCAATTTTGTTGCCAATTTCCATATCCTTTAAAAAGTGCTGAAGCGTGCATTTGCTATTTATGTTTGCAGTAGTCTGAGTACACTTTTACTATTTGTGGTTTTAGAAATTGGAAACAACCAAACAGTGGTGCTATGGTCTAAAAAAAAATAAATGTCAAACAGCTGCGGGACAGTATTTTTAGAATGCCAGAACCCTTCTGAAACAAGACAGCTGTCTCCCCCCCCCCTTCAAAATGATGGAATTGTGTCGCCAATATAACTTAATCAGGCCCCCATTGTCTTTTTCTGTAGGATGGGTCAGATCAGCTGCACTAGCGGTAGGTATGCTTTTGACAGATAGGAAACCCCTCGCGGTGCCTGGTCGGCTCGCTAGGCTGGGTGCGTGTTGCTGCAGGCTGCGCACCGAGCTGAATTACTTGATAGGCATTGAGCGCTCGCAGCAGCCCGTCCTTGGATAGGAACTGTCAGCGTCACTCTTACAAATGCCAGGCTGTGGCTTGAGGCAAAGGTGGCCAGCCTGCTTGGGATCACAGATGAACAAGTGGAGACCCGAGATTAAAGTCGTTCTAACTCCAGACCCACTAATCCGATTTTTTTTTTTTTTTTTAGCCTAGATTTTGGCAGATCCCATTAAAAAGGAAAAGGAAATACTAGTAGATCGCAGTTTTAACTTACAGCATTTTTTTTTTTTTACTAATGCTACTTAACTCTGTACAAAAAAATCTAGATGGCAGTTCTCTATCACATATAAACTCAACGAAACATAAAATTAAAACTAATTTAGCCAGGCGTGGTGGCGCACGCTTGTCATCCCAGCATTCGGGAGACTGAGACAGGAGGATCGCGGTTCGCGGACAGCCTCAGCTACTTAGCGAGGCCTTCTGCAACTCAGTGAGACCCGGTTTCAAAATAAAGAATAAAAAATAGAGCAGGGGGTGTAGCTCAGAGGTTAAATGGCCCTGGGTTCCATCCCTAGACTCGCAAAAATAAATAAATAAATAAATAAAAATAAATAAAATAAAACTAATTTAGAAATTAAAAGCAAATCTCTACTATCCATCCCAATCAAAACAGCGACTTAAATTAATTGTAGGCTTTTCGCTCAAGAAAGTAAGTCTCCTTTTCTCAGCCTAACTGCGGTGGGTCTTCCTAAAACTTGGGCTGTTTTCCATTTTGGGGTCCAATAAGAACACGGGATTATTCATGGGACCCTGAATGTAAAGGAAGTGGGTTGTTGGGTCCTCAGCCTCTGCAGAGGTGGAGGGGTGCACCCTGCACCCTGCCCTCACTCCCCAGGGAGGCCTCTGTGTCCTGATGGCTGCTGGCCCTTTTCTTCAGCCAGCTCAGCTTCCTGTGCCTTTTCTCTAAGCCAGCGACGGGGAGCATGTGAGGTCCCCTTTGGCCCTTGTTCGCATATTGAACAACCCCCATTCCATGCTACACCGCCTGCCCTATATTTTATTCTTTATTTTGAAACCATGCTAGTGAGTTGCAGAGGGACTCCTTAAGTAGCTGAGACTGTCTGTGAACCGTGATCCTCCGGTCTCAGCCTCCCAAGTGCTGGGATTACAAGCCTGTGCCACCACGCCCAGCTTGTACATCCTCGAAGAGCCTAGTGTCCACAGCCAGGTTTCTCCATGTTGTCACTTTATAGGTGACATTATAGGGAGTTTTGTCGCTGTGCCAGTTAAGGAGGCGATGGCTGCCCGATGGTTTTCTTGTTGTTGATATAAAAATTTAATTGTAAATCGGGCGAGGTGGCGCACGCTTGTAATCCCCGCGCTTGGGAGGCTGAGACAGGAGGATCGCACAGGTTCGAAGCCAGCCTCAGCTACTTAGTGAGGCTCTCAGCAACTTAGACCCTGTTTCTAAATAAAATATAAAAACAATAGGTCTGGGAGTGTAGCCTGGAGGTAGAAAAGCCCCTGGGTTCCGCCCCCAGCACCCCCCCCCAAATAGTTATAGGAGTATTATGAAACCTCGCACATTCCCAAGCGTTAGATGTACAAACTTCAGTTGAAGACTACACTGCTGTTTAGAGCTTTCTTCACTGTAGCTTAAACCTTTATGACTTTGTATCCTGGAAATAGCTACATTTGTTAAGAGGAGTCACCTCTTTTGCAGTTTAAATTGGGTTAAGTCACTAATAAAATAACGCATTAGGTTCAGTTTAATTTTATTTCTATTGGAACTGCATGTGTTTCTTCTTTACAACTAACATTTTTTCTCTAAAATGGTGTGTGTGTGTGTGTGTGTGTGTGTGTGTGTGTGTGTGTTGCTAGGGATTGACCCAGGGGCAGTCTGTTTGCAAGCTATACCCCCAGCCCTATTTTATTTTTTACTTGGAATTAGGGTCTCACTAAGCTGCAGAGACTGGCTTCAAACCTGAGATCCTCCTGTCTCAGCCTCCCAGGCACAGGGATTACAGGCGTGCGCCACCACACCCAGCAAATGAAATGTGTTCTGTTAGCTCTGATGTCACTTTGGAGAATTGCTTTTGACTTTTAGCTAAATTCTTTTTGTATTTAAGGAAAACGGCTTTGCTCTGTTTCTTTAAGACAGCACAAGAAAGTAAACTACTTTAATACCAGCAGTTTAATCATGGCGGTGTGAATAAGGATTGTGCTCTGCTCCTTGTGGCGGAGAGCAGCTATCATCAAAACAGGAAGCGCTTGGGCGGTTTTCTCTAAACTTGTATTGTTTTGTATTTTGTTTTACACAATCGAGTGACAAATCTGTTCACAGGTGCATGGTAGATTTGGGTGTTTTCTTCTTATATGTCAGTCACAAGCCATTTCAGATTTAGTGTGTTCCCTGCCAGCCAGGTTCCAGGATGCTTGCGTCTCCTAGAGACAAAATGAAAGATTTTATTATAGCAAAATTCTGTCTTCTAGGAGTCTGGATAGGAAAGATGTGCCTGATGGAGGAGAGGGCACGGTGCTCGGCTGTCTACTTTGATATGATGTTTTCCACTTCTTTGGAGATGCATGCATGCCGACGTGTTCGAGTTTTAAAATCCTTCAGTGTTTAAACCATTGATGAAAGCAGAAATGTTGAATAAACCATTAAATATAAAAAGGTACATGTGTGGCATGTCAGATATAGGCAGTATTAAACACATGATGGAAAAGTATATTTTCCATATATGTGTATAAATTTACTGGAAACTACAAAGTAGGAAGTTTAACAGAATCTTCTCGGTCATGGGACCCTGTCCGTTGTGAAACACTAATATAAAGACACATTAATAATCAACCGAGCCGGGCGTGGTGGCGCTCGCTGGTAATCCCAGCATTCGGGAGGCTGAGGCGGGAGCATCACCGATGGCGGACAGCCTCGGCTACTTAGTGAGGCTCTTTGCAACTTAGTGAGACCCTGTTTCAAAATAAAGAATAAAAATAGGACTGAGGGTATAGCTCAGATGTAGAATGCCCCTGGGTTCTATTCCCAGTACTGCAAGGGAAAAAAAAAAAAATCAACCATAGCTGGGCATGACAAACACTTGTAATCCCAGTCTTTGGGAGGCTGAGACGGGAGGATTGTGATTCGCGGACAGCCTCAGCTATTTTGAGAGACCTCTTGCAACACCCTGTTTTCAACATTAAAAGAAAAAGGATTTTAAAAAGGGGCTGGGAGTATAGCTCGGAGGTAGAATGCCCTGGGTTCTATTCCTAGTACCGCAAAAGGAAAAAGAAAAAAAAAAATTAAATCAAAAGTTTTCATTGATTTTGAGTGAACGAATGAATGAACCAGAAAAGGAGGGTGAAGACCCGATATTTTAAATTATTTTAAGTTTCTGATGTGAAACAGGTAAATACGCTGTTCAGTGTTTTAAGACACATTTGATATAAATAAAAATTCAAAAGCTTGTGTTTGCTGATAGAGGTTAAAGTTAACTATTTTCCCTGTGTGTCGGAATCGCACAGTCTGCGTGAGTGCTTCTGTTCTCCGGTATTTCTAGTAATAACATCTGGGTTTGATCCCTAAGACCATAACCTGGTATGACTATTAATTGAATTTTTCTAAGAAAGCTGATAAGAATGCATTCATCTTTTGTTTTTTTTTTTTTTCAGTGAACAAATATTTATTGAATGCCAATACTTTTCTAAGCTCTGGAAATAGAAAAATTAATTTGCTTATCTTTTCCCCCCTTAGTACTGGGGACTGAATCTGGGGTACCACTGACCTACCCCCCAGCTCTTTTTATTATTTATTTATTTATTTTAGGAGAAAGGGTCTTACTGTGTTGCCAGGCTGGGCTCAGAGTCTCAATCCTTCTGTCTCTGCTTCCTAAGTACTGAGATTATGGTATGCACCACTGCGTCTGACTCTTACAGCATCTTAGTATTTCATTTGACAATGTAAGAGCTGTTCTTATTATCTAATCATAGAATAGATCTTTGCTGTTAAAAAGTCAGAGATTCTTCTTGGGCATGTTGGCACACTCCTGCAATCCCAGGACTTGGGAGGCTGAGACAGAAGGGTGCAGCTCTGAGGCCTGTTTTGAAATAAAGTAAGGGCCGGGCCTTGGAGCTGGGTGGTAGGACTCCCTGGGGATCAATCCCCAGTATCTCACCCCAAAAAGAATCAGAGTCTTAATGAAAAACAACTCATTTTAGAATTTGGAATTGAATTTTAAAATGTCTTAAGTAGGATTTCAAACCTTTCTGACCACTGAGTACTTATAAATAATAAATTTCCTATTAAGGACCAACCAAAGTACATGTGTTTGTATATAAATGTATACACATTTTTTTTTCTTCCCATACTGAGGATCGAACCCAGGGGCACTCTACCTCTGAACAACACCCCCACCCCTATTTTTTATTATTTATTTGTGTGGGGTTTTTTGTTGTTGTTTTGGTGGTACTGGGGGTAGAACCCAGAGGCTTTCTACCTCCAGGCTACCCTCCCAGACCTATTTTATATTTTATTTGGAAACAGGGTCTCACTAAGTTGCTGAGAGCCTCACTAAGTAGCTGGGGCTGGCTTCGAACCTGTGCGATCCTTCTGTCTAAGCCTCCCAAGCGCGGGGAGTACAAGTGTGCACCACCACGCCCGGCTTTTATTCTTTATTTTGAAACCGGGTCTCACTGACTTGCAGAGGGCCTCACTAAGCAGCTGAGGCTGCCAAGCGAACCTCGATCATCCTGTCTCAGCCTCCCAAATGCTGGGATTACAAGCGTGCGCCACCACGCCTGGCTCTATACAAGTTAAAAAAAAAAATGGCGTCTTTGTTAATCTGAGTCAGAGGTTTCCAAAAGTGATCTTTATTCTTCTCCTGCTAGTACTTTCTTATTTCTTTTATGTTTCTTTTTAGCTCCAGGGACTGAACCCAGGGCCTCACATATAGTTCATTAAAAAAAAAAAAAAAGTGATGGTCATTGTCTCTTAATGAATCCCAGCCTTGGGTTTAAGAAACTGTCACAGTGGATTCCTTGAAACTCTCCGTGCTGCTGCAGTTTTTGTCTCGGTTTCTACAGCATATATCCTCATCAGAGTTAGAAAGTTGGTTCTGGTCACAAAATTTCTTCCTTATGATTCAGCAAGCGAAAGAGTGTGATACATTTTCTTAAAATTTTACTGTAACGTTGAAATTGTGGATCTCAAAGGAGGTAAACACCAGCCTAGTTACCAAAAGCTCTTATAATCAACCGGTGACTTTGGGCAGGTCTGCCGACCGTAGGGAAAGGGACCGATGAGCTGCGGGGTCCCCAGAGTCACGCAGGCGCGCGGAAGTTGCAGGACATTTAAGCGGGGGTCAGGGGTGGGAATGCAGATTCTCTCGTGACATCCAGAGTCTCGCGATGTTTGAGATGCTTGGAGTCTCAAGCTATCTGGCTTCTGGCTTCTGGCTTCAGGTGTTCCACCTCCTGTCCCCGCTGGGGTCCGTGGGAGAAGGAGGGACCTGACCTATGATTTACACTCCTCATATTTTTGTATAATACTAGAGTTCAGACTTACTGCTTTTGTGTCCGAGACCCTATGGAATTTTATCTTTCTAATTTATCATATATTTTGCAGCTGCATTCTCTATAGCTGAGGTGCTAAGTCACAATGCACCTTTATTTGTACCCTTTATCCTCAGGCCGCCATTTTGCTTTGTTTAGAAATACTAAGAAAAATGTCAAATGAATTTTGCTTTCTTGTGTGATAAAATTTTTTAAAAAAATATGCAGTCATTTTTCAGGGAGACTTAAGGACATCTTATTTAGTTAATTCATTGATTAAAAATTTAAATAGGACTACCCCAGCTTGCCCCCTGAAATATATATCTAAGCATACTTGAGTTGTGCTTAGGTATCTCCTTTATGAAAAGAGATATATTTCTCTTGGAGTGAGCAGAGTTCACGGGATCCCAACTCTCCATTCTCATTTAAAAGTGCACCATTCTCACACTGAGACTTTTTGCTGTTTCAAACAGTTTTGTTTTAATAAAAATGTTATGCAAACAGGAAGCCGTTTTCCTTCAGAAACCCTGCCCCCCCCCCACACACACACAACGTCAGCATCACCAGCAGCATCTGTGCTGTCAGAATCACAGCCACCTCTCCTTGCATCAGGGGACAGGAGGGCTGCCGCAGGTCAGACTCATCTGCCCCCAAGAAATGAGGCGGAGGGCGGCCCGCGCATGCGCGCAGGACGGCGGGCGCTCTGCCAGGCCCCAGATGGCAGTTCACCTGTCAAATATGTGAATATGAGTTGACCGCGAGGGAAGGGGCGGCGTGCAAGTTGGTGACCTTAAATTAAAACTCAATCCTAGAATTTTTTTTTTTTTTTTTTTTTTTTTTTCCTTTTGCAGTACTAGGGTTTGAACCCAGGGCACTCTATTGCTGAGCTGCTACACCTCCTGGCCTTTTTTATTCTTTATTTTCAAACAGGGTCACCCTGAGTTTCTGAGGCCGGTTTCAAATTTGTGATCCTCCTGCCTCAGCCTCCCGTGTAGATGGGATCACAGGGGTGTGCTCTTGGGTCCAGGACTATGATGTTTTTTATTCACACGATTTGAAGTGTTTGTAGCCCCGGGTGAAACAGGAGCCTCTGCTGCTGGGAGTAATGGGTTACAGATATACTTAAATTTTGGTCTGAAAATGGAATTTTCAGTATGATCAAAACAATATTTTTACAAAATTTGAGTGTGAATAACTACTTATTGCCGATCGAAGTGCCCACGTCTGTATTATTTTTATGGATTGTTTTGCGAGGCTTTATGTTTCACTAGAGTGGGGCCGAGCGCAGCTTCGCCGCCCGCCCTCCGCTGTGGCCGCGCACCGAGGGCCCGGGCCGAGTCCACAGTCGCGTTGAAAGTCGCCCTGTGTGGTGCTCTGTGGGCGTGGACAGGTGTGGACGTCATTTATCCACGGCCTGAGTATCAGGCGGTTTCATTAACCACCCGAGCTTCGCCGGTTTCTCCTCCTTCCTCCGAAGTCCTGACGACCACTGACCTTTTTACTTTTTCTCCATCGTTTGGCCTTTTCAGGAACATCATCATATAAGCTGAAATCTTACACTCTGCGGCCTTTCTGTGTTTACCTTTCACTTAGCAGCGTGCCTGCCGTTAGTGTTCTTCCGTACCTTTTATTGATTGATAGCTCTTTAATTTTCAGTGCTGACTAATACTCCTGTGTATGGATATACCACAGTTCGTTTACCCATTCAGCTATTGAAGAAACTCTTGGTTACTCCCATTTTGGGGCAGTTGTGAATAAAGCCGCTCTGCACATTTATGTGTAGATTTTTATATGAGCAAAAGTTTTAGACTCCTTAGAATAAATGCCAGGGAATTTGCTGAATCACAGGATATGGTTCACTTTATATTTAAAAAGTGTTGATATATGTGAAAAAATCTTATTGCCGTAATAGTGTACGTCATCAATGGGGAACGTGATGTTTTCCTACATCTGTACATTGTTTTATTAATCAACTGGAGACACTCTCGGTATCTGTCATCTCAGATAGATGTTCTTTTGGATGCAAACACTCAATATATTTTAGCTACGTTGGATTATCCAGTGCTGTTCGGTTAATCACAACACCCCTCTGCAGTAGAACGCCGACACTGGCTCCTCCTTGCTGGCTGTAACTTTATACCTGGGAAGCAATCTCTCTCCTTCTTACTTACTAATTGCATGAGCTCAGCTTTTTTGATTCCATGTTTAAGTGACGTTGGGGTATGTGTTTTTCTGTGCCTTGCTTATCTTGTTCAACATTATAATCTCTGGCTCTATGCGTGTTACTGTAGATGATATCATTTTGTATCTTTATGACTAAGTAATATTCCATTGTGCTCACCTAAGCTTGTCTGATCTCATAAGCTAAGTGGGGTCGGTTGTTATTTTGATAGGATTATATTTAATTTTGTGGCTATTTCATTTTGCTGTGTGTGTGTGTGTGTGTGTGTGTGTGTGTGTGTGTGTGTGTGTATGTTTTACTGGCAGTTGAACCCAGGAGTGTTCTGCTTCCAAGCTACACCCCCAGCACTTTCTCATTTGTTGTTTTGAAACAGGGTCTCGCTAGGTTCCTGAGAATCTCATTCTGTTTCCGAGGCCGGCTTAGCACCCGCGTCCTCCTGTCGCAGCCTCCCAGGTGCTGGGGTCGCAGGCGGGTGTGCGCCCATGCCTGGCTTCACTTCACATTCTCACCAACAGGGAGCAAGTTCTGCTGCTCTGCACCTTTCAGCACGCGTCACCGTCAGTGTTTGGGCTTCAGCCACCTAAGAGGCATGTAGCTGTATTTCATTGTTCCAATTTGCAGTGACATTACATTTTCCTTTGTAATCACATATATTGGACGTCTTTTTGCGTGCTTGTCCTTTTGATGAGGCGTGTGGTCGGCTCTTGGCCTCTAATTAACTGTGTTCTCATTGTTGAGTGGTAAGAGTTCTTTGTGTATTTAGGATGTCAGTTGTTTATTGGTACTCTGTCCATGGCTTGTAGACTTTTCTTTCTCCTAAATCACTTACTTTTAAAATCTTTCCTTATGCCATTTTAATTTTTTAAATATTTCTTTTTATTCTGATCTAAGGATCCATTTTCAGCTCAACTTCCTGGTCCAAATGAGAAGAATCCCAGAAAGGTTTCCACTACCATTTTTTTTTTTCCACATAAACTCCCACACAAAGAATTATTTTGTATATAGTTTATATATGTGAAAACATTTGTAAAAGTTAAATGTCAAAATTGAAAGCATTTGGTGTGTTTTGTTTTGGGAAGTTTAGTGTTGAACCCACTGATTTCTTTGGGCTAATTAAAGTTCCTCATTCATTTTAGTTTGTACTTTAAATAATCATTTCTCAAACTGAAATTTGAGTATTTCTCAAAAAGTTTAGATTTATTTTTACCCATTATATTTTTGGACATAATTTCGGTCTTATTTCCTATGATATGTTATGACTTGGAGATTTGCATTGCATATTAAGACTCTAAAAAGTTTTTCTTTTTTAAGCAAAGAAACCTAATTTAGCTGGGTATAGTGGCG
This sequence comes from Muscardinus avellanarius, assembly GCF_963383645.1. NCBI lineage: Eukaryota > Metazoa > Chordata > Mammalia > Rodentia > Gliridae > Muscardinus > Muscardinus avellanarius. The sequence goes on along the minus strand of NC_137794.1, from coordinate 4,713,429 downwards.
CATGCCTCGAATCTAGGTATATGGGAGTTTGAGACGGGAGGATTACATGTTTGAGGCCAGCCAGCAACTTTGTGAGACTCTATTTCAAATAAAAAGAACAAAACAAAAACAAAAAACAGAGTGCTGGAGGTGTAACTCAGAAGTAAAATGCCCCGGGGTTCCATCCTAGATATAAAACACACACACACACACACACACACACACACACACACACACACTCTCTCTCTCTCTCTCTCTCTCTCTCTCTCTCTCTCCCTCCCTCCCTCCCTCCCTCCCCCCTCTCCTATTTATATAATATTTAACTATTTATACAATAGTTAAAACCTTTGACAATGAAACTGGTCTTTTAGAACATCTCCCAGAGTTTCCAAGATGTCCCTGTGCTGAACCTTCCTGAGATCCTGGAGCCCCAGAGTTGCACAAAGTGTGAAATTCCCTTCACTAATTGATGTCCTGGGGGGACATCAGTTAAAAAGTTTAAGATTTTGCTGTGAGCAGAGCGGCATTTTTCAGTGGTAATGTTTTCTGAAAATGTCTCCAACCCCATGCTTATTAAAATTGGCCAATTGTGTTTTCCTATGGCTTGGGACGTGGAACCATTTGAGGTTGGTACCTAATGGCCTTCCAATCAAAACAAAATCTTTGTGCTATTCTTCTGTAAAAAGGGGGTCTCAAAGGTAAGGCTTTTGGTTTGTTTCATAAATAAATTCTTCTGGAAAGAGTGTTGTTTTCTTTGGTGGCGAGAACTTCCTCTTTGATTTTTTAAGCGTCCAGTGCAAATGTCTCCGGGTGGTCCTTTAGCCTGGGGGATCGATACAGAAATCTTACATTTTTGTTTGCTGATAAATATCAGTGCTGTCGTCCTTATTCAAGCTCCATCTCAAAGTTTCCTCTATAGGCTTGGCAAAACGAATAGGACTGGCCCTTGAACTTTTCTGAGGCTTGCTTTTTCGAAAGAGAACCACATTTTCCTGAAAATTTTGGACTGATGAGAACTATTTTTTTTTTTTTTTTAGTTGAACTGAAATGAACCTGAAATCTAGTCATATTAAAAATCAGATTTTTCATTTTGTAGGCGATTTCAAAGGCTTTATTTCTCACCGAAGACTCTGAGTGAACCTCTCAGGTCAAGTTGTGATTTATGAAGATGGGAAGGAGAAAAACAAATCGTAGCTTCTTGACTTTTCATTCTTCCTACAGTGGGCTGTGTATTTACAGCTCACGGGTTTAGCTTTCCCGAGCTTTCTGCCTGCCTGCCTTCTAGGTGTGGCGGGCACCTACACCTGCCGAGTGAGCGGGGCGCTTCCGCCTCGTCAGGGAAGTTGAGGAAGTCCTGCTCTGGGGCTCTGACCTCCCCAGGGCGGCCCACTCACGTCCCTTCAGTTCTGGAGACTTTGAACCTGGTGTATTGTGACTGAGGCGCTGGGTGGACGTCTCCTGAGTATCCGTGTGGGCAGCCTGGCATCTCCTGCATCCTCTTCTCTGGCACGCAGCCCATCCAGCGAGCGGAGGTCTCTCTCTCTCTCTCTCTCTCTCTGATTATTTTCAGACCTCTCTTTCTTTGCTGAGCTTTTTATTCTGTTCATTTGTTTTGAGATCATTTTAATGGCTTCCGGAAGCATGGCTGGGATGGCGACTTGAAAATCCTCGTCAGATAGTTCACCCACCAGCTTCATCTTGATTTTGTTTTCTCTCATGTTTTGAGAGTTTTGGTTGGCTCTTGGCATGATGGTGGACTCTTGTTTTTAATTGTGTCTTTGGATATTATAAGATTACGAGGCTCTGGATCTTGTCTGTGTATTCATGTATGTGCATATGCATACATTTACTTATTTATTTGTTTGTCTATTTACTTGTTTATTTATTTATTTGGTACTGGAGAAAGAGTGCCTCCAAACTACACCCCTAGCCCTATTTTGCTAATTTTGAAGCAAGGTCTCACTCAGTCCCCAGGGGTTTCACTGAGTCCCTGAGGCTGGAGTCAAACCTAGGTCCTGCTGTCCCAGTAAGGAGGTAGAAGGAAATAGGGAAAAGGCCCCCATAGAAAAAGCTAATTTCCTGAGTTTCCTGAGGGGCGACAAATGCCCGAAATTCCAAAGGCTCAGAGATAAGAAGGCCAGAGCTTCACAAAGCCATCTGTTTACTAATCAACAAACCCACCTTCTGGCATTCCTGAAAGGAGACCCTTCAAAGGACTTGCAAATAACCTATGCAAATCCTGAGAGCTACTTCCCAGAATTCTCCTTGGAATTCCTAAAGTCACCCTAACCAAAAGAGGTCAAAAACGATCAGGCCTTCCGCCTTCGTAGGACGGCAAACTGGGGCTTTCCCTCAAGGGAACCCTCCCCTTTTGGGGAGCTGTTCTCTCTCTCACAGGTCGGGTTGGCCCTGAGAGAAGGCAGAGTGTATCTGAGGGCACGTGGCTCAGGTGACTCTCAAGTAGTGACCTGAAGGCCTCTGCTGGACATCAAGGCTGACCAGGCCCCTAGGGGTGACCTGCACCTCTTTTCTGGCAGATCGCATGGACTCTGGGAGAAAGTAGTTTGTAATTGACGGCACTTGGCTCGGGCGACCCTTGGGTAGTGACCTGAAGACATCTGCTGGACCCAGAGTTCCAACCCCTTTGGGGTGTTCAGCCACCCTCCCCCCATTCCCTGCTGCTTGCAATAAACCTTTTACTCCCCTTCCTGAGGTCTGTGGGTGTCTTTGTGTTGCTGGACAGTACTTTCCAGAGTGTTACTGGACGGTCCTCATCGTTCCTAACAAAACAGTATTGTGCGGTTGCTCCCCGCCCGGGCCCTTGAGAGCCACCCATCTACTTTCTGTTTCTCCCAATTTCCCCATCTGGGCATTTCATAGTCATGGAGAGTGGGCTCTTGGGTGTGACGTGGTCAGGTCTCGTCACCGTGTCGAGTGTGTAAGCAGCATGTTCCTTTTTGGCTGACTCTCAGCTGTGTCCCTGCCTGCACTGTGCTCATCCGGTTGTCTCTTCTGGGCCACCTGTATTGTCCCCACCTTTTGGCTGTCGTGAATAATGGTACAGTAAATACCGACAGAACTAGGACTTGTTTAAGTCTCTGTTTTCAATTTCTTGGGGTATCTATCTAGGAGCAGAACGGCTGGTTTATTTGGAAATAATACATTGGACTAAGGAACTGCCCAACTGTCTACACCCCAGTGACAGCAGTGTACGGGGTCTGCTTGCCCTGCATCACACACAGCACACTTGTTCTGTGCTTTTTTTAAATAGACATGCCAATAGGTGGGAAATTATTTAATTATTTCGCATCCTGTTTTCCTGTGATTTTTATGCAAAACAGGTCATCTAAAAAAGAAATACAGTCATCAACCCATAGCAACACAGTGAGACCCCAGCACCCTGGTGAGACCGTATTTCAAAACAAAACCTAAAACAGGTCAGGCCGGGAGTATAACATGGAGGTATAATGCCCCTGGGTTTAATACCTGATATCTCTCTCTCTCTCTCTCTCTCTCTCTCTCTCTCTCTCTCTCTCTCTCCCACACACACACACACACACACACACACACACACACACACACACACTCATCATCATCATCAAATTAGTTATTTTATCAAAACTTTAAGGCCGGGCGTGCTGGTGCACACTTGTCATCCCCACGCTTTGGAGGCGGAGACAGGAGGATCGCGCAGGTTCCAAGCCAGGTGTGCTGGCTTAAGAGACCCTGTTTCCAAATAAAAAAAGGTATAAAATAGGTCTGGGAGTGTAGCCCGGTGGTAGAAGAGTTTCCAATAACCCTAGTACCACCACCAAAAACAAACAAACAAAACTTTATAAAGTATAGCTCAGTTTAAGAGTATCTGGAAGAAGAGAAATATGATGTGAAAGCAGCTTTCCTTACTGTCCATTTTAAGCAGGGTCTGCTCTCCGAGCCGGCATGTTCTTGACATGGTCTTCGTTCTGCAGAGGAGCCATTGAGACACAGCTCTCGCCAGTGAAGCCAGGTTAGCAGCCAGCACTGTGCGCCACCGCGGCTCCTGGTGGCCACCTTCCCCCAGTTTCTCTCTTACCGCACCTCATTATTTTTATAATATGTCATTTATGTTTATATTTTATCTTATTCAGATTCTTAATATGCTTTTATTGGCGTATTATTGTTCCTCATCATAATGAAAATCATGTCGACAGTGATGTGCACGCGTACAGTACTTGATGCTGCCCCCACCTCCCATCTCTCCCTCCCCATACAGAGCACTGAGATGGACATTGGTGTTCTCACACTTTTCCACTAGATGATGGTGGCAATTCCTTCAACAAATCTCACTCTTCCCTTAAAATTGTGATTTAAAAAAATTTTTTTTTGCGGGTCTAGGGATGGAACTCAGGGGCATTCGACCTCTGAGCTACACCCCCTGCCCAATTTTTTGTTCCTTATTTTGAAACGGAGTCTCACCGAGTTGCAGAGGGCCTCACTAAGTAGCTGAGGCTGTCCGCGAACCGCGATCCTCCTGCCTCAGCCTCCCGAATGCTGGAATTACAACCGTGCGCCACCACGCCCGGCTTATCCTAAAAATGTGATTTTTTTAAAACACTGCCTCTTGCTTTGTATCTTGTTAGATGAGCAAGAAAGGGGGGAAGAGTCTTTCATAAGAGTGTACTTCAACATCCTTTTAGGAGAGGAACTAAATCCCAGAGAGAGCACAGCGTGAGCAAAGCCACACCTGCCGCTGTTCACCCCCCGAGTGCCCTGGTACCCACGCGGTTGGGCATCAGCGATGTCTTCCCAGGAGAGAGAGCAGAGAGGCTCAGCCAAGATGCTGGCTGTCAGCATCACTCCAGGGGCCATGGTCAATGTCTCTGCAGCATCCAGCTCACAGACTTTTAAACACACTGTGGTACAGTGCCCCTAGCCTCTGAAGTGTCCAAGCCCCCAATGAGAAACTCCTCTGTGTCCTACCAGGTGAGGGGTGTCCGGAGAGAGCTTCCGATGAGGATTCCATTGTTTGCAGGTCGGAAGGGATGAGCTCTGGGGCTCAGCAGACCTGAATTGATGTAAACTCCTCTCCTGTAATTAGGGGTAAAGGAGATAACCTCTATAAGCATTACCGTAGATAGACGCTATCATTTTTTTCTTTTTTGTGTGTGCATTGTTATCATACATCTCGATGGAGCTCAAGGTGATACATGCACACAGCTCGCTGAGCTTCCCCCAGTCCCACCCGCTCCCTCTCCCGCCCCACGCACCCGCGCTCAGCACAGCGATTGGCTCTGTGGGTTTGTGTGTGTGCCTCTGTCCACTGAGCTGTTTCCCCTCAGGTCTTCCTCCCCACTCCTGTTAGGTCCCCTCCTTCACTCCACTATGTGTACGCATCCGTGATCACCACCACACAATTCAGTTGCCAAACCATGCAACCGGCCGAGATGTCCATCAACAGATGAGTGGGTTACAAAACTATGGCGTATGTACACTGCGGAATTTTACTCAGCCATAAAGAAGAACACAGTTATGTCCTTTGCAGGGAAATGGACGGAACTGGAGAACATTATGCTGAGTGGGATTAGTCAGTCACCAAAAGTAAGAAATGGAATGTTCTCCCTAATATGTGGTAGCTGGGAGGAAAAGGTCATAGGAGGACTCTAGATGAAGGGGGAGAAAGCATGGATGAACAAATAAGGAGATTTAATTGAGGGGGATGGGAAGAGGAAATTTCCTAATTTACATTCTTACATTCACAAACATATCAAAGTCAATCACTAAGCCAAACATAAGGAGGGAGAGGGAGGGAATGGGGCGGGATTTGGGGGAGGGCTAAATGAGTGGTGTGCACGTACGCCTCCGCCATCTTGGACCCCAGTGAGATGTGCGACTACAATGCCCCAATAAAAATGATATTGTTCATATAATACTTTTAGCATAGTGTCTTACATGCTTGGTACAGCATTAGCTGTTTTTATTAGTGAGTGAGCCTCACCTCAATTATGATTAAAGTTGTAAAAATGTAACTTATTTTAGTACTAAATTTGTGCTTAAAATGGTTGAGAAAATATTCTATTTAGGTTTATGTAGACTTATAACAATACAGAGTATTGTATTTAGGTTTATGTAGACTTATAATAATATTTTCAATAGTAACCACAAATTTAAATAAACGTGAGGGAGTGAGAATTCAGAACATTCTTATTTTGGTAAATAATTGCCAAAGTAGTATTTGCCAGAGAAATCCACAATGAGTGACTAGAGCTTTCCTTGTGGGTCAAAATGCATGGGGCTCGCTTGTCCCCTGCACCCCTCCAGCGCAACCAAGTCTTGGCGGGCACTTGGGACATCTGGTCTCACCACCGTCTGCACTGAGACATTTTTGATAAAGGAATGTTTTATCTCATTGATAATTTTAGATTTTTTTTTTTTTTTTTGGTGGTACTGGGGTTCCTGGAAGCCCTTCTACCTCCGGGCTACACTCCCAGACCTATTTTTACTTTTTTTTTTTTTTAAATTTGGAAACAGGATCTCCTAAGCCAGCGCGCGCAGCTGGCTTGAAACCTGCGCGATCCTCCTGTCTCTGCCTCCCAAGCTCGGGGATTACAAGCGTGCGCCACCACGCCCGGCTAATTTTAGATTTTTTTTGTCTGTTGAAGAATTGCCAATACAATTGCTCAACTACTTATCTTTTTTTCTTTAAAATTTAATCTTCAGACATTATTATTATTATTATTATTATTAATTATTATTATTATTGTCTTTTTGGGACATATAAGGTCCATATTTAGCCATAAGAAAGTTGTGATCCTTGGTTTTAAGAAGTTAAAATTCCAAGTGAAACAGGATTGATACTGATATATAAGGGCCAATATAAGGATGATATTTTACGCATAATAAGAAACAAATAGCACAAATGGCCATATTCCATTGGAATTCCAACACTTTAAAAAGAAGCAACTGGAGGAGCCCAGTGTGGTGGCACATTGCCTGTAATCCCAGGACTCAGGAGACTGAGACCGGAATCTAGCTGGTTAGAGGCCTCTGTAACTTACCGAGGCCCTCGGCAACTCAATGGGACCCTGTTCCAAAATAGGAAAATGAGAAAAAAAAAGGCCCGAGGGCATAATTTGGAAGCAGAATGTCCCTGGGTTCAATCCCCAGGAGCATGGGGGTTGGGGAAGCAAGTGGAAATTTTTGTGAGTTCCTTACTAGGCGGAGATGGTTATAAAGAATCGTGTGCATTTTATGACACCGAGGTGTTGGTATTCCATTAGATTATGATCTTTTATCAACATTGAAGTGACTCACTGTTCAAGTTTGGGGCGCTGGTGTGAAAGGTCCTCTTGAATTATAAGCCATAAAAATGCCAAGGTGGTTTTGGGTTTTGGTTAAAAATAGCATGTGCTGATTTCTGTGTAGGTGTGCTTACCATATTTATTTACATTGATTCAATGTTGGTACTGCCTTTATTCCTAGCAAATATTTCCTAAGTGTATTTTTGTCTTGTTTGTGTTGCAAAAGACAGAAAAAGCAAAACTGAAGGTACAAAATCATACACAATTTCTAACATTAAATGAGGTATTTGTTTTAGAAAATATTAGAGAAGTTCCTTTTTTGGCCTCATTTTCTACTCTTTGGTAAATTAGAGCCCTGAGATTAACTAAAAAGTATTGCAGCTTTCGTCAGCTTAAAGCTTATCTTTAAATGTCATGTAGATAAAAATGCTTTGCCAAAACTTTGGACAATTATTGAAAATTTAAAAACAACGGTTGCGATCCGGACATCATATTTTATTATTTTTGGAGCCTGTGTGTGGGATGCCCTTTTCAGCCTTTGTGGTTTTATTTAAAGACACGAAAGCGTCTACACATGCTGCCTGTCCGTTCTTTTTTGCTGCACAGCCCGGCCTTGGGTTGGTGACTCAGCTGGATGGCTGGACTGCCCTCTCCACCACGGTCTTGCAGTTCTTTGAGAGAGTGTTGTGAACAGTCTCAGCCTGGTAAGATTTGATGCATGTAAGCAGTATTCCCTCCTCCTGAGCTCCGTGGACAAGGTACTTTGGGCAGCCTCTGGGCAGGATGTGCTAGGTTTGCGCATTGCTCCCGTAGCTAATGTTGGACACGAGATCTGACCCTTGTATTTTCTCCATACTCTGTTACCAGGGACTCTGGATTCCCTTGGACTTCCTGCTCTTCCTTTTGACCTTATTGGTCTTTAAAAGGGGTCTGAGAAAGCATAAAGCTGAGTAGGAAAGAGCATCCTTGCATCCTTGGGCTGTGTCAAGGAAGAAGGCAGATGTCCTTTCCATCACAGCACCATTACAATGAAGGGTGTTACTATCTCAGAAACTTGATTGACCGGCTCGCACATAGAGACACCCCAAGATGCTGGACTTGAGGTCCACGGTCTTTCCTTCATTCCCCAAGGAAATGTCTTAATTTTAAAATTCATGTTCATGAGTATTGGGCTTCTGACATCTTAGAGATATTTTATATGATGTCCATTGCATTTTGGAAGAGAAAATAACCAAAAGAACCTAGGCCATCATCCTAATGTTAATTAGGAATAAGAGCACCCACAGAGGTACTGGGGAGACGGGGGCCTTGTGGAAGGGAAAGTGACTATAATGGCCTAGTTAGACAAGAGCAGGTGGTCGTATCCATCTGATCTCCTCTAGCAGCTGCAGAGGTCCGTCTTGTACGGGTGGATGTGCGGTTTCCTCAGCACCATGTAGGAGGAGGCCGGCCTTTCTCCAGTGCGTGCTTGGTCCCTGTGTGTAGACCAGTTGTCTGCGGTGCTGTGTGTTAGTTTCTGGTTCTCTGCTCCTCTCTTCCCTTGGTCTGTGCGTCTCGTCTTTACGCCAGCGCCACGTTATTTTCTTGCTGTGGTTGTGTTGTTGGTCTTGAAGTTGGGATGGTCCTGCCTCAGCTGTGCTGCACTGCTCAAGGTTTCTCTGATACTCAGATTCTTCTGTGCTTCCATATGAGTCCTATTTTTTCAGTTCTCTGAAGAATGTTATTGGTATCTTGATGGGGACGCACTGAGTCCATAGATCACTCTGGACAGTAATGACCTTTTAGCAATATTAATTTTTCCAGTCTGTGAGGATGGAAATCCACCCATCTTTTATGTTTTCTTCAATTTCTTTCATCAGTGTTTTGTAATTTTCATTGTAGAGATCTTTCACTTCCTTAGTTAACTATTCCTGGATATATATATTATGCGCGCGCGCGCGCGCGCGCGTGTGTGTGTGTGTGTGGGGGGGGGGGCAGTCCTCCTGTCTCAGCCTCCCAAATGCTGGGATGACAAGTGTGCACCACCACGCCCGACTTTTCTTCCTTTTCATATACTTTATAGGCTTTGAAATAATAGGATGATTTTTATGTACATGTTTTTAAACATACATTTATTATTAGCGTATTGTAATTGTAGATTACAGTGAGGTTCGTGTATTTTAAATATGTCATTGTTCAGCCTAGAAAAGAATAAAACTGCATTCACAAGAGACTGTTAAAGTCACAGCCTTGGAAGGTCAGGGAGGCGCCTCCCAGGAGCCCAAGGGCTGTTTGTTTGTAGCATTCCCCAGTCATTTGCTCGGATCGTCCTGGGGGACTCCTGTGCGGAATGATTTTATAACCTTCTGAGGATGTGATTCTGATGGATGTCCATGTGGCAGAACGGTTCAAAGCCAAAATCTTACTGTAAATCGAGGCCCCCAAATGTGGACTGATTTGTCGGTAGACGCCCGTGGGCAGAGCCCAGATCAGACCTTGGTCTCCCACCTCAAATCCCAGGGTTTTTTCTGCTCTAGGAAAGCCACTTCCTAATTACTTGGATGTTTCTACTAGTCCTGGAGAACCCGCTCTTTCTTCTATCACCAGTTTCAGACCAGTGACATTTTACTGCATAGTGTCATTTACTTTGTGTTGTTAGAAATTGGGGCCACGGCACCAATAAAAATTTTTTTAAAAAATTGTGATCATGTGAAGTACTATTAAAAATTTGGAGCTCTGATAGTAAATTATAAGCAACAGTAACAGAGGGACTGAACATATAAAAAGCCACTTTAAAAAATTGCTGAGCAGTGTTTTGAATAGATTTTTAAAATAATAGCACTCAATAAATATTTATTAAATGAGTAATTGTGATTTCAAATGCATAGCACCTAGTACCGCACACACTTGGTTTATGGGCAACGCTAAGTGATTTTTACTGAATAGAAATCAATCTTCAGGGAGCTTTTTTTTTTAACATTTTAGGTATAAATTTAATTTGCCTCATTATTTCCGTATAATTTAGAATGATTTTTATTTTCCCAGAATAATTATTCTGTTTTGTGTGTAATAGCACAATTATTGCTTCTGAAAATAAGAGTACACTTGTGTAGTACAGGGAAAAGAGCAGAGGATTTAATATGGAGCATTCACCTCGCCAGTTTGGGCCTGGTTTTCCCTTATAAACCAACGATTTGGGCTCGATTTTAGCTGTAAAATGATGTAGGTAGTTTTGTATTATAAAGAAAATCATGGATCCCCTCCCTCTTTCTGCTCTGATCATCAGCTCCACCCCTCACCCTTCTGCAGCAGTACCAGGCCCAGCATCGCAGGGAGCCTACCTCCAGGAGCGTCTCCATCACCACCCGCAGGTCTTGTCCTTGGCTGTTTATCCCTCTAGGAGTCTCTCTATGGCTCCTTGGGTCATTTGGGTTTTATATATCAGTATCCATAGCATCTTCTTGCTTGAATCTCTTTAGTCACTCTCTTATTGCCTATATTTGTGCTTTTAAACTGTGAAAGCAGCCCGTTGGTGGGTAGTGAAATTAATTTCACTACCTATTTCGTGGACGGGTACTTTATTTTTTTTAAGAACTAGATAGTCTAGGCAGGAGACTGAGATAGGAGGATCACAGGTTTGAGGATAGCCTCAGCAACATAGCAAGACTCAGCAATCTAGTGAGACCCTGTTTCTTTCTCTCTCTCTCTCTCTCTCTCTCACACACACACACACACACACACACAGGCTGGGGGTGTAGTGTGAACGTAGAATGTTTCTACCCCACTACCACACATATACTCATGAAATAAATAAATGAAATATAAAGAAAGATAAACGAGGGGAAAAGGGAGACAGGGAGAGAGAGACAGACAGACAGACAGAGAGAGACTGACTGAGACTCAGAGGTCTGAGGCTAGCTGCCTGCTCTGCAGGAGAACATGTACTCGCCTCCTTCACCCTTTACCACTCTTGCTACTTTTCTCTCCTGAAAGTCACAGCACAGTGCAGATGACCTCTAGCACGCCAGTGTACAAGAACGTTTTCTTCCAGTCTTCTTTCCTCCTGTCTTCCCTTCCTCTCTTCCCTCCTCCCTTTATTCCTCAGGCGGAGCACCCTGGCACTGGACACTTTTAAGCAGAAGAGATACTGAAGGGAGCTGAGTGAGGTCCTTACCCTTGCTCTATTTTTTGGTATTACTTTTATTTGTATTAAACCCTGGGGCCTTCCTACTCCTATCCACATCCTCAGTCGTCCCCCTCCCCCACCCTTTGTGGTACAACAAATGAACCCAGGGATTCTACCTTGGAGACACACCCCAGCCTATTTTAATTTTTAGTTGGAATCAGGGTCTTGCTAGATTGCTGAGCTTTACTATGTTGCCGAGCTGTCCTCGAACCTACGATGTCCCTGCTCAGCCTCCCAAGTACTGGGATTATAGGCATGAGCCACCATGCTGGACACTCTCAGTCCTCTTTAAAAAAATTGTTTTTATATCCGGATATGGTGGCTCATGCCTTTAATCCCAGTACTTGGGAAGCTGAGACAGCGATGAGAGGTTTGAAAGCAGACTCTCCAGTTTAATAAGATTCTTGGCCACCCACTAATACTCTGTTTCAAAATTTTAAAAAAGTAGGTGAATAGGTGACATTGGAAAGGCGTTCAGAAGAAAGGAAGGAGGACATGGCTATCTTAGAGGTGTGCATGTCTATTACAGCTTCATTCATAAAAGTCAAAACTGGAACCCACATTGTCTCCAACTAGTGAGTGAATCAGTAATGTAAGGCCCACGCATTCAGTGGACTCACGATAAAAAGCTACAGATATGGCAAATACCACATCAACATCGGCTCAAAAACACTGTGCGGCACCAATAAATAAATAAATAAATAAATAAATAAATAAATAAATAAATAAATTGATTACATACATGCAATACAATTTCTTAACTCCAACATTGTAGAAAAGGCAAAGCTATAGGCACAGGACGATCGGTGGTTGTGGGGGGTGTGCCAGGGAGGGTGACTGGCTGTAAAGGTTGCAGGGGAACCTTGGGAGGGTTGAAGGTGTTCTCTGTCTTCATTATGATGGTATTTGCATACGTGCAACCATTTTTCAAAAAAAAAAAATAAAGTTATGCAGTTAAAAAAGAGTGAAATTTACCGTATGGAAGTTATACCTCCCTAAGTCAAAAGCTCAGTGAAACTATTGTTATGTTTCATCAAGTTCAGTAACTGTTTCTTTGAATGTTTTCATTGTTCTCTAAATTTTCCTTAATCAGCCAGAAAGAAGGAAAACTACCCCAGATTATGAGCTTCTTCCACCTTAGAGTTGAGTGTTTTTGTGTTTTTTGTTTTTTGTGTTTTGTTTTTTGTTTTGGTACTGGGAATGGAAACTAGGGCATTCTATCTCCAAGCTACACCTCCTAGCCCTATTTTGCATTTTTTTATTTTGAAACAGGGTCTCACTGAGTTGCAGAGGCCCTTACTAAGTAGCTGAGGCTGTCTGCAAACCACAATCCTCCTGTCTCAGCTTCCGAAATGCTGGGATGACAAGCATGCCCACCACGCCCGGCTCCATCTTAGAATTTTTTATTGAGCGCCACCATCTCCTAAAGATGCTGATGAGTTCTCTACCATGATACAGCTGATGATGTACACATGAGCAGAGACAGGAATGGCTTTAATGACAAATGATACTGAGCGACTTTCCTGTGCTTCTTAGCCATTCAGATGTGTTCTTTGCAAAGCTCTGTGCTATTTTTCTTGTTTTGTTTTATCTTCTTTACTGCAGAGATAAGTCCTCTTTCAGGTCTGTGTTTTACAAATATTTTCCTCCAATATGCGGCTTATTTCTTCTCCTTCTGAGATTATAATTTATTAATGTGAGCCTCTGTAATAGTGTCCCAGAGCTCCTGGGTCCTCTGTTCTGTATCTGCATTTTCTTTTTTTCTTGTTGTGTTTCAGTTTGCATCACTTTTGTCCATCTGTTGTCAAGTTTACTGTTTTTTTTTTTTTTTTTCTTTCTTTCTTGGTCCTTATTGCTGCAGATAAGCTCATCTAAGGGGTTTATCTCTGGTGTTCTTTTTTTTTTAAATTTCTAACACTTGCTTCTTAATGTGCATCTCTCTGCTGTAAACCCCCATCTGTTTAGACACATTGTGCCCATTAATATTAATTCTATGGAGTTTTTCCCCCTTTCTTTCCTTTCTTTTATTTATTTATTTATTTATTTATTTACTTATTTATTTTGTGTGTGTGGTACTGGCAATTGAACCAAGGGTGCTCTACCACTGAGCTATATACCCAAGCCTTTCTTTTTTCCTTTCTTCTTCCTTCCTTCCTTCCTTCCTTCCTTCCTTCCTTCCTTCCAACAGGGTCTCACTAATTTACCCAGGCTGACCTTGATCAAGCCTTTAATCTCAGCTTCCCAAATTTTGGGATTACTGACATGTTCCACCATGCCTGGCTATTTTAAAGTTCCTGTATCATATGTCCAGCACCTCTGTCGTTTCTGGTACTGGATTTGTTGACTATCCTTGGACAATGGGTTGTGTTATACCTGCCTTTTTTTGAGTCTCTTAACTTCGGATTGCATGCTAGATAGTGCTTGTAAAAGGACAGAATGGATGCTGGCTGCTATCAAGCGTTTACTCCTGGAAGCAGGCGCCCTCTGCTAAGCGAGTCCTTGAGCTCTGTGGATGTGGTTGCTGTAGTCCACCGCGGTGTGCGAGATCTCGCTTTCCTCTGCTGCAAACGGATGCTCCCCTGGTGCTTACTGTGGAGTCTTTGCTGCTGGTGTGTTTTCTCCATTTTTGTGCTCTTTCAGGACCAATCTCAACAGTCTCTGCATCCCTTCACCACTTCAGTGGACCAAAGTCTGAGCGTAAGAAGGTTTCCTGCATCTTCCTTGGCTTAAGTGTGTATTTAGCAGAATGAGAGAGCGGGACGGAGGAAGGAGGTGCTTCTGTGTGCACCAAGGCCAGTGCTCACCCTTGAAAATTCATTAGAACTTTTGCTAGCCGGGCGTGGGGGCACTCTTGTAATCCCAGTACTCAGGAGGCCGAGACAGGAGGATCGCAGGTTCGAAGCCAGCCTCAGCTACTTAGGCTCTCAGCAACTCAGTGAGACCCTGTTTCCCAATAAAATATAAAATAGGTCTGGGAGTATAGCCTGGAGGTAGAAGGCCTCTAGTTTTCATCCCCAATACCATAAACAAAACAAACAAAAAACTTTCATTGTTTTTATCTTCCCTGGCTTCTGATTGTCACTTTCCCCCTCCTTTGCTCCCTAAGTAGTAAAACAATTTGCACATCTGGTCTCTCTTGAGAGATGCTTGTTGATCTGTGTGTGTGTGTGTGTGTGTGTGTGTGTGTGTGTGTGTGTAGGGGGCTTCTGGAGATCAAAACCGGGGGCTACACCTGAGCTATGCTCCCAGCCCTGTTTGATTTTTTTTTTAGTTTGAAACAGAGCCTTGCTAAATTGCTGAGGGCCTCTCTAAGTTGCTGAGGCTGACCTTGAACCTGTGACCCTCCTGTCTCAAGTGCTGGGATTACAGACATGCGCCACCACACCCAGCTGCTCCTTTTATTAAATGGAAGCTCGACAAATGTGGGGGTTGTGATCCTGCTGCTTGTTGTGATTACTCTGCATGTAATATTTATGTGTTATTAGGAGATTACCTCCAGTGAGTACTGCTGGCAGGCTGGGGTGATGTATGGAATCGAGTGCAGTATTAATACACCTCTGGACGATCACAGGCAGCTCGGCAGTCAGCAGGGACTTGGGCTCCACCAGCTTCTGCTTTCTGGCTTATTGCTTTGGGGCATCAGTAACACAGCGCACACCTTCCCCAGGCATTTCTCTCTTCATCTTTGTCCCATCTAGAAAGACTGAACATACAGGGACCCAAGAGATCTGTAGTGCTGGTTGTTTTAGGCATAAAATCGCCCCAATTTTCTCCTAGAATTTCACAGATTATAAAAAGATCTCAAGACTTTAGACCATCCTGTAATCTGTTTTCAGGTAGGTGTCAAAATAAGAAAACAGTTGTTATTTCACACCCTAAAGATTTCCACAGATGACGGGAGAGAGTCCTTGGAATGCATCTCAGTCTTTCGCTTCTTGGGTGGTCAAATAACGTTATGTTGAAGGGAAACCTTTATTCTAATGAAGTCAGTTTCTTCTCATTTGGTTTTGGCATAATTTTTGTACCAGCATTGGGAATGGCCTAGGAAGATTTGAGAAAGCTATGATTATTAATATATTCGAAAAATTGGGTGAGGGGCAAATCTGTGCAAGGACTTGGTTTCTGTCTAGAAGCAGGCAATTATTCCAATGTAAATTAACCTAGCTCAAGGTAATTAGCAAGTCTGTAGGAGAGGGGAACTAGGACTTCCCCATCCTCATTCTGAAGACAGGTTTACATAATAAGGATAGCTAGGCAGGAGGGAGGGGTCGACCTTTGTGAAAGGAGACACCTGCCACACCTTGCTGGGGGAGGAACCTTACAGGGGCATTTACTATGTCAGAATTACGTAAACAAGATGGAGGTCATGGGTATAAAAAGTCAGGTCAACGTGTTGTATCTTTGGGGCATTCATTTGAACCCTGCCCCCCCCCCCCATGCCATTCTGGCATGGGGATGTAACTATCTTCTGTATTTCTGTCTTTTTAATAAACTTCTTTAAATCTCCAGCAAGAGTCTGGGCTAATGTGTATTTACCCTTAGCTCAGGACAAAACCCCACAGTTTTTCTGTTTTACTTTTTTTTTTAGGGAAATTATTCTAACAATTTTTTTTTTCTTTTACAATTTACCTGTCACTAGAACAACTCTCCTGACGTCTGGAGAAGAGTGAGTCTGTTGGCTGTGCCCCTTGCTCTGGGCACGTCGTAGGGTAGATGGTCAACACCTACTGTATCTTTATCTTATATCTGCATTCTCTGGCTTTGTGATGGGGAGTTTCATACCTGGACATTGAATCGAATTAATTTTAATTTGGATATGTTGTCCTGTTTTTAAAATGTGTCCCACCAGTTTGTAGTCACATCAAATTGTTAACGCTGTGTGTAGTCATTCGGGCCAATGTGTGAGCCATCTGTGTTCCAAGAGCCTGCCTGTTGCTGAGAGGGTGAAGGTGAGACACACTGTGCCCTTGAAAGTAGACTGTGTTGTTTGCCTTTTCATAAGATGTTTTGAAGAGCCACATACATTCCTATGTATTTTGATTGCATGCTCACTTGTTATTAAATATTTATTTTGTGCTTGCTATCTTTGAGACATATTATCTTACGTTCCATAAGATAGAATATATGATAGGATATAGGATGAAACAAAAGGCATGATCCTTAGTCCTTCTGGTTTTACTATTTGCGTGAACAATAAAAGACATTTGAATTAAACAGTACAGAAATAGTACATGAAATAATGTTTAAAATAAAGCATTTGCTTTGGTGATACTGAAAAAAACCCGAGTATAATAATGTAGCGGGTCTCTCTTAACCGAATGTGTATCCAGTGTTGCTCAGGGCACCGAGGCCTTTGGCGTGTCCAGCAGTCAGCAGCTCGGGAGTGTGGAGGGCGGGTCAATGTCAAGCAAGATGCCCCAAGGAACTCTGATACCTGTGAGCACTGTGGTCCTGTGCGGGTCCCACCACAGTATGCAGTAGGGAGGGAGGATGCGAGGGACGCTCAGACACCGGAGAGCTTCCTGCGTCTATTATCACAGAGACTGTGTCCTGGAAAGGTGAGTCCTGCGTAGAGGTCAGGTCTCCAAGTTGGCTGCTGCCAACCAAAGGTTAATCATGCGTCTGTGAACAACTGATCTCCCAAGTCAGTTCTGTAGCCACGACCAGGTAAGCCTTCCTTCTAGATACCGCGGTTTATCAGTTACACGTTTTCCTGTACAGAGGTAGGAAGAATTCGGGACTGGTTAAGGGATTTTTATAGAAAGGGCATCACACCAAGGCCAGATACAGAACCTTGGGATGTCTAGCTTGTCCCTGTGTAACGAATTGTTTTATACCTCCTAGGAATTATGCTTACTTTGTTTCTATGAGTTGTGTTACCATGACTATTATTATTTTTACCTTTGTACCTTCGTTTTTAAGTTCATTTTTCTTATTTAAGCATACACATTTTAGAGAAGTGTTTCTTTTTTTTTTTTTTTCGTTTCAATTCAGTATGCATTTCAGGCAGTTAGGAAACTCACTATAATTCACTTACATGTAAAAATGTTTTTACCAGCTAAAACAATATTTTTAGTTTCAGGTTTTGCTATGCTTGCAGAATCCGTATGTGTTGTGCTCCTTCATTTTTATGGAAAAACCTTTATATCTCTAGACTGTAGACATAGTACTTATATTTTTGGTCATCTAATTTTAGACTAATTTTCAAGAAAACACTTGGTAATGAATTTAAAACATTTTAACACCAAATCCCCACTTTGGCACTCTTTCTCCAGATACTTGTCATAGATCTATCTTTTGGTAAATTTCTTTTAAATTCCTAAAACTTGTAACTGCCTCATATTAATATTTTTTCAAAAGAAACTGATATAATGCGTTTGTATTTTAAATGGCCAGAGCCTAAGTATTGTGATCCTTGGTTGTGGCCTTGGTTTTAATCATTTGAGGAATCCTTGCAGGATTTCAGTCAACAGTGTTATGCTTCCTGCTTGCAAATGGCTTTTTAAGGTTCTATTTCATTTCTCTGATAACTGTACCATGAAGGACTGGTTTTATTTTTATTTTATTTTTCAGTCCTGGGGATGGAACCCAGGGCCATTTAACTTCCAAGCTACATACCCAGCCTCATATTTTTATCCTTTTTTTTTGAAATAGGGCCTCACTAAGTAGCTGAGGCTGGCTGCAAACTGAGATCCTCCTGTCTCAGCCTCCCAAATGCTGGGATTACAAGTGTGGGCCACCACGCCTGGCTGAAGGACTGTTTTAGACGGTGTGCTCATGCCTGGCAGTGGGATTGAGAGGTGGGGATTTAGGGAGGAGATTCCAGCACCACCGCATGGATCTCTTTGATGTATACCATTGTGGATCAGGACTGGAGAGATCATGATGGATCCAGATTGAGGGGTGTCCTCCTGGCCACTGGATTTTAGCCTGCTTGCACTTTTCTTGCTTGCACTTTTCTTGCTTTGCACTTAGAACCACCTTTCCCAGTGAAGAAGGCCCGCCCACCGACAGGTACCATCTATGTCAAAGTAGCTGGTTGTAGGGTATCAGTGTTGCTTTCTTGTTATCTGCATATTTTGGGGTGCCACTAGCAACTGTGCTCATGTTAGGGTAGGACCTCTGGTTCAGCACCTTCAGAATGTAAGATACGTGAGGCGGTAGGTGGGCAGTAGGGATATTTCTGGAAGCCATTCCTGTGCCATGACCCAGTTAGCAATCACCACACAAGGATTCCCAAGAGCCACTCCTATAGCCAGGCTCAGGTAACACTTCCTCCTGCTGCTGTAATTATCAAGTTAAATATTATGCTCTTGTGGAGGTAGGAACTGTGTAGATCAGGGCTTGGAGAAAAGCTACTGTCTTAGGGCTTCAGATTGTAAAATAATTATATATATATTATATATACTTATATATATGTTTTATAACATATTTATACACACACACACACACACACACATACATACACACACATATTATGTTGGGTTTTTTTGTGACTGAGGATTGAACCCAGGGGCCATCTACCTCTCAGCCCTCAGCCCTATTTTCTATTCTTTATTTTGAAATAGAATCTCACTCAGTCATGGAGGGCTTCATCAAGTAGCTGAGGCTGGCTGTCAACCTGCATCATCCTGTCTCACCTCCCAAGTACTGGGATTGCAAGTGTGGATTACAAGTGCACCACAAGGCCTGGCCCGGCTGACATTATACTATCCACTGCTTAGTCGGCTCTCGGCAACTTAGTAAGATCTTGTTTAAAAACAAAATAGGGCTGGAATGTAGTGCGGAGGTAGATGCTCTGGCTGGGTTGAATACACAGTAAAACACACACACACACACACACACACACACACACACAAATTATTTACAAAAATTTTAACTTCAGAAGTATTTTTTGAATCCTGTTCATGATCTAGAACAAAGATTGTCATCCTTGATTGCCCAATAAAATTACCTAAAAAGCTTTTAAGAGATACCAGTCCCTACCCAGCCCTACTGAAATAGAACCTCTTGGGTTGGGGTTTTGGCCTGGGTGTGTTTTCAAATCTGTAGGTGATTCCAGCGTGAGGTGCAGTTGAGATTGACTGATGGAGCATAAAGGACTGAGAGTTTAGAAGTGAAATGTTAAATAATATACCAGAAGAAATCACTGCCTTTTAAAATAATGACATTTATTATTATTTTTATTGGTGCATTATAGCCTCACATGTTAATGTAGTTCACAATGACAGTGACATACATGCACACAGCCCTTGAAAGGATTAAAATGGACATTCTTAATCACATATTGCTAAGCCTCTCCGATTATGGCATTATTGAAACTTCTGTGATGCTACATAGAACAGAATAAAATTTAATAGCAACCTGCGAACTGGAAAGAAGGAAAAGTGAAGGTTTCATGGAAAGTTAGTGGAAGTTGCATTCCTTGAACTAATTGGTGCTAGTAATTAACAGAGTGAATACAAAGGCAAGTGTGTCTTGATTTTAACTAGGTTTTCAGAATCCCAGAGTATTCTTTACTAGAACGGTAGAAATTATGGCATTAATAAATTATGACTCAAGTTTTGAAATGTTTTATAAAAACAGTACAAAGTATTTTTAGAAGTTACTCTAAAAATTCTTTTTGTGTGTGTGTGTGTGGGGGGGTGTGGGGATGGAACCCAGTGGCATTCTACTTCTGAGCTACACCCATTGCCCTATTTTTAATTCTTTATTTTGAAACCGGGTCTCACTGAGTTGCAGAGGGCCTCACTAAGTAGCTGAGGCTGTCTGCGAACCGTGATCCTCCTGTCTCAGTCTCCCGAATGCTGGGATTACAAGCGTGCGCCTCCACGCCTGGCTAAAAATTCTGACCAAAAGTGAAAAACTGCCGGGCGTGGTGGCGCACGCTTGTAATCCTAGCGCTTGGGAGGCTGAGACAGGAAGATCGCACAGGTTCGAAGCCAGCCTCAGCTACTTAGTGAGGCTCTCAGCAACTTAGTGAGACCCTGTTTCCAAATAAAATATTTTAAAGAATAGGTCTGGGAGTATAGCCTGGAGGTAGAAAGCCTCTGCGTTCCACCCCTAGTACCACCAAAAAAAAAAAAAAAAAAAAAGTGAAAAACTTACTTTCATAACTCTAAAATACATCTATATTAAGAAAAAGTTACATTTTCCTCTCACTTGTTTAGAGTCACTACCCCAGAATTGAAGTATTAAATACATGTCTTGCTCTACTAAAATTATTAATATTTTCATTGGATTGACAGATGAATACTAAAAATCCGTTATTGATTTAAACATTTTTATAACCCAAGGTAACAGAATTTTATTTTGAAATCTTGCTTAATCTTCACATCAGCCCAGAAGAGGGAAACAAAAGGAGGTCACATCTTGACATTTATGCCCGTTATCAAGCCTGTCCCTTTAAATGTGCAGGCAGAGGTCATCCTAAGAAGCCTTTGCATGGAACCCTGTGACTATTCTAGAGCGCAGGAAGGGCGCAGCAGTTTTGTTAGTTAAAAAACACTATACAAATGCCTAGGATGTCTGCATGGATTCAGGGATTGAGAGCACTTGGTCATCCTGTGAGAAGAACAGGTGGCTCTGTGGCTTGGGATGTGGGTTTCCTTGGTCGCGCTAGAGGCAAGTTAAGTATGCAAAGTGAGCTGTGTTTTAAAGCCCCTTGCAGCTTGGTAGCAGTTTTGTCCACATAATCATGTCCTGTTGACCGTGTGTGTGTGTGTGTGTGTGTGTGTGTGACATACAGACAGACAGACAGAGACGAGCTATTTGCTAGGAATTATAAATGTATTCTTTTAGATGAAAGTAAAAAGTTTGGCTTTATTCTTGTTGAAACAATGTCGGATGAATTATTTGCTATCGTGTATATTTCAAAGTCGAAATTTGCTCCCCTTGTGGGCAGCGTGGGCATGGTGTCCATATAAGCGGCCTTCTCCTGGTGTTCTACACAGGCCCCTCGGCGCCTCTGCTTAGGTCTGTTGTCTTAATCTTGTGAGGATTTTTCTCAGCAGCTGACCTGGAATGTCAAAGTCGTAGCCCTTCTTTTCTTAATTTTCTGTGATTGATTATAAGTCAGTATTCTGGCTGGGTGCATGCCTGTAATCTCAGTACTTGGGCGGCCAAGACCGGAGGGGAAAAAGGTGTTAGGCCCATGAAGGTAACTTAGTAAGACCCTCTTTCAAATTAAAAAGAAAAAAAAAATTACACAACATTTGGGAGGCTGAGACAGGAGGATTGCAGGTTTGAAACTAGCCCCAGCAACTCAGGCTTGCATCAATTTAGCAAGACCCTGTTTCCAGATAAAAAATAAAATAGGGTTGGGGGCTCTCTTGGGGGTAGAATGCTCCTGGGTTCAATCCCTAGCAACACACAAACACTCACACACAAATTAATAAAATTTTAAAAAAGGCTGGGATGTAACTCCATGCTAGAATGCCCCTGAGCTCTATCCCTAGTACCACATTAAAAAAAAAATATATATATATATATAATAATTTATATATTTTCAATTGGTTGTTTGTAACAGAAACTCTTTACTACTTTATGAGAAAAACTTAGGGTGATGATGTTATGGCTGGAAGTAGGAAGGACCCAGCCTCATCACCGATTCCAGGCAGCACCGTGTAAGTCTCCGGTTTTAGTTTCCTCGTGGTTCACTGTAGTTTGGCGTGCTAAACCTTTTCAGACCTACCCTTGTTTCTTTCCTGAGGCGCCCAGAGTTACACTCTCCAAATGGCAGATCAAACACTTGCCTCTTCATGGAAGTTGGTAGTGAATCCACAGGCCAGGAACTTCATCATCATCCGTGTGTGTGTGTGTGTGTGTGTGTGTGTGTGTGTGTGGTTTTGGGGATGGATACCAGGGCTATTCTGCCTCTGAGCTATCCCAACCGTGTTTTTTATTATTCATTTTGAAACGGGGTCTCACTGAGTTGCAGAGGGCCTAAGTAGCTGAGAACTGTATCCCAACCTGATCCTCCGGTCTCAGCCTCCTGAATGCTGGGATCACGAGCTTGCGACAGCCTGCCCGGACTCATTTCTATTTTAAACCAGCATTTACTAGTAAAGTATCATCCTCTAGTCATTTTGTTTCTAACACTTTCCAGAGTCCTTGATGAGTGTGAAGTAAATACCATTTGAACGAATGAACAGTGTAGAGAGGAAGCCACCTATGTTTTGAGCCAAGTAGGCAAAAACAAAAGGATTGCTCTTTAGGGCTTTTCTTCACTTGGAATTCGTTCTTAATTAGAAAGAATCTCCTTTCTCAGGTTACACTAAGTATTTTAAAGCATTTTATTTATTCATTTTTAAAATTTATTTTTATTGGTGCATTGTAATCATACATCACATTGGAATACAAGACTTGAGAGGATATACATGCACACATCATCTAATTAGCCCTCATCCAGTCCCCATCCCATTCCCTCCCCCTCCCTCCATCCCATGCTTGTTTGGTGATTAACTTTGATAATTTTAAAGCATTTTAAAATACTGTGAAGCCAGGCGTGGTGGCGCACACTTGTAATCCCAGCATCTGGGAGACTGAGACAGGAGGATTGCGGTTCGAGGACAGCCTCAGCTACGACTTAGTGAGGCCCTGTTTCCAAATAAAGAGTAAAAAATAGGGCTGGGAGTTTAGCTTGGAGGTAGTATGCCCCTGGGTTCCACCCCCGGTACGCAAAAATAAATAAATAAATAAATAAATAAATAAATAAATAAATAAATAAATATTGTAAGCGGACTTAGGATTCTTTGTTCGGTGAGTCTTCACCTGTTGACTTCATATAAGAGACTAGATTGTCAGCAGTCTTCTTATTTTAAGACAGCTGTTCCAGAAATCGTGAGCATTAGTAATGACGACTCCCTCTACCCCACACCTCCAATAGTTCCTACCATTTAAATTTTACGTATTGGGCCTTTTTTGTGAACATTTACTTAAAGAAAAAATTCTACTTTTTCCAATTGTTAAAAAAAGGAAAAGAAGTTGAATAAACTTAAAAATTAGTGGACTGGATCACCTTTAGAGTCCGTTCTTTATCTCTTTTCCTCGCTATTTCCTCAGACTAAAATCTGTTACTCTGAGGCAGTTATAAATACGAAAAGTCAAATTGGATTTTTCTAGAAACTGGAATTATATAATAGATGTATTATTATATATCAGCAAGGAAAAAGTAGACAAATTCCAAGCAACCATACGAGTACATTTTGTGTGGTGAAGGGTGATTCATGGAAATACATGATTCGGCAGGGTGGGGTTATAGAGAAATTCCCATCTCAAATTAGTAAGAAAAAATAACTAACCCTAATGGGGCTGGTAAACTTTTAAAACCTGTTTTAATTATGGAATTATGGACTTGGAACTCAAACAATACAGCACTCTGTGAATTAGCATTATCCTTTGACCTGTCGTGGGTAACACTGTACAGTCATTTTTTATTTAATCTTAAATACTCTAAAGTTTCCCTTCCAGCTGAGTCATCAGTTTCTTTTGAAAGTCATTTCATGAACATGAGACCAAAAATCCTAAGGCCCATCTGCTTCCCTGTTAAATGATGAACTTGTTACTAGTGACGCTCCTCGTGTGTGTGTGTGTGTGTGTGTGTGTGTGTGTGTGTGTGTGTGTGTGTGGTACTGGGGATGGAACCCAGGGGCATTCTACACTGAGTTGCAAAGGGCCTCACTAAGTAGCTGAGGCTGTGCACGAACCCAGACCCTCCTGTCTCGGCCTCCCAAATGCTAGGATTAGAAGCCATTGTGCCCAGGAGTAATGGTCCTCTTTAGCGAGTCATTCCTTGAGAGCTAATAGTGGGCCACCCGGCCTGAGCCCCTGTTCTAGCCGTGAACAAGTTTCTGTCAATGTGAAGTGTGCACACTACTGGCTGAGGTAGGCAGCAAACTCACACGATGCGTGTGGAATTGTGTGTCCTAGGAAGAAAGTAAAGCAGGGTAAGGGGATCGCGTACGATGGGGGCTGGGCTTTTTCTGTGTGTTTGGGGATGGAACTTAGGGCGCCCACACATGATAGCCAGCGCTTCCCACCAACCGTGTCTCTTTTCAATATGATGGAGTGAGAAAGGTCAAAATGAAAGAATATTCAAGTAGAGACTTGATGCTACGCTATGTGTGGAAAAATGGCAGCTCCATCTGAGAAATAGTCAATGTGAAGCTTTCGTGGAGTGCATTTTGAGAGTATAAGGGGCAGCAGCATCGCTGTTTGAGGTAGAAGGAGTCTGCAAAACAAGTGTGATTGTGTAGGGCGTGTGAGGAATTGTGGCTTTATTTGAATGTATTCCTTTCCTTATCTGGAAGCCTTGGATTAGAAGAGGGATGTGATGAAATGGGAAACGATTTCTCTAGCTGCTGTGTGGATGGTAGCGGGGCTGAGGACAGTAGCAGGTGAAAGGGGTTTCCATTCGGTTCTGGAAACATTCGCCAGCAGATCAGATGTGGAATGCAAGGGAAAGGGAAACACTCAAGGTGATGCTGAGGTCTTTGGGCTGAAGAGGTGGGTTGTGCTGGTGACAGTAACTTAATAAAGTGAATTTGTAGAAGAAAATTAGGATTTGGGGTTTGGATAGGGTCTGTTTGTGATACCAAGCAGCAGGGGACCAGAGAGTCCAGATTCTGGAGGAAAATCAGCATAGAAATTTGGGAGCCAGTGTATAAGTGGAATTTAGAGCCTTGGGCGGGGATCTGGGACACACACGTTGATGGGAAGAAAAGTTAGTCTGAGAACTGGGCCCTGAGGCCCAAGGCAGTGTTTCAGGAAAAGAAAGAGCCAGACAGAGAAACTGAGATGACTGTGCCGAGGAGGAGGAGGAGAGGACCAGGGAGGGCATGGCGTCCCAGAGTCAGACAGCAGGCTTTTGGGGAGCAGCGATGCACTAGTGAGTGCGGGGCCTTATCCACGGGCAAACTGGCTAGCGTGTGGGTAGGTCGGCCTGCCTAGAAGACAGGAAATCTGCTATGAGTTGATGTTAATTTTAAAAACCACGGAATTCGAAAATATTTAGGAATTATAAATTTGGATTTACAATTCACCATTTTTTAGACCTATTGAGCACTCTTTGAGGAATATTAATTTTTTTTACCTTGTTTTAAATGCAATTAAATTAACAGTTAACTTTCTGGGCCCCTTTTAAGCATTTCTTTGCATACTTTAAGCATCTCTTTGCAATCGTCCAATTTTTATTTATTAATCTTCGCATATCTATGGTTAAACATTTCCAAGAAATGTAAATTTGATATGAGCAGGCTTAAGTACAGATAATCTGCAAAGGCTTCTGCCCATGAGTGCTCTTTATAGACTCACAATCTTATTTTAATTTATTTAGGAACTAGGGATTGAACGCAGAGGCATTCTATCTCCAAACCAACCCCCCCCCCCGACTTATTTTTATTTCTTATTTGGAAACAGGGTCTTATATTTTATTTTTGAAACAGGGCCTCACTGATGTACTAAGGTTGGTCTCAAACCAGTGAACCTCCAATCACTGCCTCCCAAGTATTGGGATTACAAATGTGTGCCACTAAGCCCTATCAATATTTTTTAAAAATAATGTCTCTGTTGATGTTTTATTTGGTAGATGGTTCCTTTTAAACTTTACTTCTTAAGTGAGAATTCCCTTAATTGTCATTTTTATAATAGCTGTTTTGAAGTCGTTATCTGTTAATTCTAATATGTGGTATTCAGAGGTACTTTAGACTTCTTCTTTTTTTTTTTTCTTGGCCAACAAATTACACTTTCTTGTTTCTCTTATGTCTTACAGTGTTTAGTTGTTGCTGTTCACTACCAAACTTCTCAACTACTATTTTTTAGCAACTGTAGATTCTAATGGTTGTTTTTCCTGCCCAGAAAGTTCTTGTTATTATTGTTCTGTGTGTTTGGTAGTTTTCTAGACTAAGCATGTCATCCACAGATGGCTGTGTTCCGGTTTTATCTTTTAAGTTGCTATTTCTTCTATTTTAGCATAGCTTGGTATTGCGTAAAGGACTGGCCAGAGATCGTGCTCAAGTGGTCTGTGCTCACGGATCTGTGTGTGACCCTGGGCTGCAGTCAGTGTTCCCAAGTCTCTCCCGACTCTTGTTTCTACGAGTCAGTCTTGAGACTGTCTGCACAAGTTCAGGTGATGCTGGCTAGGCTGTTGTGTGGCTTATGCGTGTGCTGGCCTCTGCATCTGCAACCTCAGTCACGGAGCCCCAGTACAGACGACTCCACCTCCAGCATCGCCTTGTAGATCCGTGGCTTGCCTGCCTTACTTATTTCAGGATGCTGTAACAAGATGCCGCAGCCTGGGGAACTGATTGACAACAGACTTTTGCTTCCCATAGCTCCAGAAGCTGGAGGTCTCTGACCAGGGTGTTAGCATGATGGATTTTGGTGAAGGAATTATAATTTTTTTTTATTTCTTTGGATTGCAGATTGCTGACTTCTTGCTTAACTTCCCATGGCAGAAGGGGCAATTGGGCTCTTTGTGGTCACAGCTACTCATCTTCTGATAATAGAGCCCTCATGAACTAAGTACCTCATGAACTAAGTACCTCATGAACTAAATGCACCATTTTCTAGTGTGATCACTCTGGGGGTTCAAAATTAAACCTAGGGATTTGAGGAGGACACCAATGTTTTGTTTTCTTTTGTTTCTCTTAGACACTGCCACTTGGGAACTGCGTGGAAAAGGCCATTGTCTCAGGTTAGCAGAGGTGCTGGCCTCTCTTGAAGAGCCACCAGCGTCACCACGTTAACTGATGATACTTGACATCAAGGTAGCTCCCCTTTGGTAGCATTAAAAAATTTCTGGTCATCACATCTAGCCTGGTCTGGTAAAACTCCCGTGGATAGAGCTGGGAGCTTGTTCCAGTAAAACCTCCATAGACATGTGTTCTTACCCAGTGGTTTTACCAATAACCACTTCTCAGTTTTTGTGAGCCCATGGTTGGTTTTCTGAGCACTGAAATAGTTGTTTTTGTCAGTTGCATGAAGCTTTATATTTTGGGGGAATGGCAGAGAATTTTTTGCTCTCCCATTAAGCAGGAATAGATATGCCTGAGTATGTAACTAAGTATCTGACACAGTTTTTCAGACTTACAATGATTCAGATATGAAGTTCATTTTCTGTTTTCTGTTGTGCTTCAACATATGAGAGAAAACACACAACCCTTGGTTTTCTGATACTGGTTGATTTCACTTAGCATATTAATCTGGAGTTCTATTCCTTTTTTCTGCACATGACCTAATTTTTCTCTATTTATGGCCAAGTAAACCCCCATGGTGTTCGTACAGCACATCTTCTTTACCCATTCACGTGTTGATGGGCATCCTTTAGCCGGCTGATTTTTGACAAAGGTGCTAAAAATATATGCTGGAGAAAAACACCCTTTAAACACTGAAGTTGGGAAAACTGAAAATGCATATATAGACAAGTGAAACTAGACGAGTGAAATTAGACCTCTACCTCTGACCCTGCAGAAAAGTCAGCTCAAAATGGATTAAAAACCTAGAAATTAGACCAGAAACTTTGCAAATACTAGAAGAAAACAGGGCCTCCTCTTCAACATGTATCAAGGGCAGACACTTGCCATAACGAGATCAAAGTTTAACATTTTTTGAAGAAAACTTAATATGGAAAATGCATAGGTAAGGTCTAGATGTCAAACAGATATATTTTACGTACTTTGTTGGATGGGTTTTGAACTCTGCCACTGCGTAGTAGGGAAAATGTTTAAAAGTAGCTTTGAGGTCATCGTTTACAGCCATCACGACCGGGAAAGTCAGTCCAAAGCAGGGCTCGCCGTTCTCTGGCTTTTTAATGTATCAGGGCTGATGAACGGCTTGTAAACAGTTTGAAGAGGCAAAACATCTCCCTTTTCCGTTTGGATTGCTTCAGAAGGACGCACAGATTCACCTTCAGAGGGAATCTGGAATTGCCAGTACCGGGGCCAGGAAATAACCCCAGCTACAGTGTCTGCGCACCGTAATTACAAAGAAGCTGTACTTAACTGAAATCGCATATAACGTGTTATTCTGTACTTATGTTGCTGCTTGAGAATAATATTTATTTCTTATGTTTAGCTAAATTATAGTTGTTAGAAGACAAGCATTAATAATAGTAGATTTTGTTCTTTTTCTTTATTTTTATACTGACATTATGTCTTCCATTACTGTGAAGATATTTTATATACACTCAATAGTAGAGGGCTTCCTTGTATTTGGTGTTTTAGTGGCACTAAATGGGTGATTCAGTCCATCCTTACCGACCCTAAAAAGCCACGTATTCATTAGTCTGTGTATAAACGGCTTTGTTGTTGTATTTCGTCTCGGTCATTGTTGATTTCTTGGGCAGATGAGTGTTACGCGCCCACTGTGTATCAGGCAGCTTGTTGCAAAGCAGGGATACCTGTAGTCAGGTGAGACAATCATTACATAAGTACTTTGCACAGCACATATAATGGCTACTGTTAAAGGTGCCCCTTGGAACTGGGCGAGGCGGCGCACACCTGTAATCCCAGTAGCTGCGAGGCTGAGATCGCAGGGTGCAGGCCTGCCTCAGCAATCGGGAACCCCTCAGCAACTTAGTGAGACCCTTTTAAAATAAAAAGTACGATACGCTGGGGGTTTGGATTGAAGATAAACTAGAACTCCCTGGGTTCCATTCCTAGTACCCCCCCAATCCCGCACGCACGCGCGCACACACACACACACACACACACACACACACACACACACACACAGTGCCCCTTAGAGGTATTTAGTGTGTGAGCGCTTACTCTAAGATAGCTTTCTATTCCTGAATGTTACGCTCATTTTAAATACAATCCATTTATATATAAGGTAATACTCCCCCATAGTTGATTTTTAGATTTTCTTATTTTTAATACCTTTATTTATTCTTGTTGAGGGTACATTGAACTTATGAATTCATTTTGTGATAACATCTTTATAACAATAAATTTGTATACAGAAATAGTGTGCTCTCTTACATCTGATATTTAAAAATATCTTACATTTTTTTTAGCCGGGCGCGGTGGCGCATGCTTGTAATCCTCACGCTTGGGAGGCGGAGACAGGAGGATCGCGCAGGGTTGAAGCCAGCCTCGTTCGCTTAACAGACCCTGTTTCCAAATAAAAATACAAAATACATCTGGGAGTGTAGCCCAGAGGTAGAAGGGTTCCATCCCCAGTACCACCAAAAATAAATAAATAAATAAATAAAATAATAATAATAATAAAATAAAATAAAATAATAATAAATAAATAAAATATCTACATTTTTAGTAAAAGCTTCTTTATATAGTTCTTATACCATTGTCTCCCCTCCACCTTTCTTTTTCTGAGGATGGAACCCATGATCATTTTACCTCCAAGCTACATCCCAGACCTATTTTTTTATTCTTTATTTTGAAACAGAGACTCACTAAGTAGCTTAGGCTGGCCAACAACTTGCAGTCTTCCTGTCTCAGCCTCCCAAGTACTGGGATCACAAGCATGTGCCACTATGCCTAGTTTTCATATTTCTTATAAGTTTGTTAGTTACTAATGTGAATGAAATTTTTTCTCTATAATTTTATTTATTGTTCATAAATAAAAAGTTATAGTTTTTATTTATATATTTGGCTTCTTCCTTAACGTGTTTTTTAAAAAATTATTAGTAATATAATGGTCAGTAGGCCCATATGCTTACGTTTCAGGTATAGTAATGTGCCATATGCCTATGGTGCAGCGTGGTCTGGGAAATTAACACAGGAGGATCATGGGTTCAAGACCAGTCTATCTACTTAATGAAACTCTCAGCAACCAAGAGAGAGACCTTATTTTTGTTTGTTTGTTTGTTTGTTTGTTTGTTTTTGCGGGTCTAGGGATGGAGCCCAGGGCCGTTCAACCTCCAGGGCCTCACTAAGTAGCTGAGGCTATCCACCAACCGCCATCCTGCGATCTCAGCCTCCCGAATGCTGGGATTACAAGTGTGTACCACCACGCCTGGCTTGAGAGAGACCTTGTTTTAAAAGGGGGTGGGGGGAGAAGGTCTGAGGGTATAGGTCTGAGTTAGAATGCCTCTGAGTTCAATCCCTAGCACCACAAAACAAACAAACAATAAAACCATAGGCCTATATTGACTGTCTCACGTCTTGTCTGTTTTGCTTTTGGTACCGGTGATTGAACGCAGCGGTGTTCTACCGCTGAGCTGCACCCCTAGTGTTATTTATTTTGGTGCTGGATTCAGGATTGAACCAGGGGCATTCTACTTTTGAGCTATACCTCCAGCCGTTTTTATATTTTATTTTGAAACAGTTTCATTACGTTGCTGAGACAGGCCTAGAACCTGTGACCCACCTGTCTCACCCTCCCCAGTCCTGGGATTGCAGGTGTATGCCGCTCTGCCCGGCTCACTTATCTTTCTCCCTAGCATCTTCCATTGGTGGGGACCTCATGTTATAGTGGTAAACAGTATTGATCATAGTTGGTCCTCTTGGTACCAATTTTCTAGACATGTGCCTATATTCTCACTACTAAATACTGTGTAGCTAGGTGTTTCTGATTATTTACTGAGTTAAAGAAGATTTTAAGTCTAAAGAATATGCAGTTTTATAATGTTTTTTTTTCATTGTCTATTAAAAGATGTGCTCATACAAAGCCACGTGCTCACTAAACATTTTAAATCTTCTTTCTTAGCCCCAACTCAGTTCCCCTGACTCCTAATTGTACCGGTGCCGGGTCACTGGTTCTGGTCAGTGGGATGTGAGTAGAACTGAGCCGGGTCCCCAGGCCTGGCCGTTGGACATCCTTTGCCTTCCTCCACGCTCTCTCCTCCCCCCTGTGATGCTGGCTGTCAACTCTCAGGGTGACCTCAGGACCCAGGAGCTCTGGAGAGGTCACTGGAGCCCCTGCGCCAGGCAGGCTCCTGTGCTGCCTGCAGAGACCCCACCCCAGCCTCGACTCGAAGTCTCAGGGCAAATGAAAGTTAGTAAAATCACTAGGAAACAACGTGAGCTTCATGGATTTTTGCATGACACTCATTCCTATGACCAGTGTGTAGTGATTATTTGGGTCTTCTGTTTATCGAGTCCCTGCTCAATTTTATGAGTTATATGCCTAGATCATTTGTTACTTTCAAGGATAACTTTTGAAAAAGCAAAAAAAAAAAAATTCTCTGAAATTTAAAGAACTATGTGTGGTTTGGGCTTATATGTAACAATCTGACTTTAATGGTTTTTTTTATCAGAACTGACATGAAGGATATTAATGGGCGTGTGTTTATTTTGACCGTGTTATTAAAATCCCATGTACACTTGAGGTACGGCGGTTATATCCAGGCTTGGAAATATATTAAGTTATGTGAATTTTGGATAAGATATGTCATTAGAAAAATAATAAACTTCTAATTTACTGTAGACTTTGTGAATCGTGCTCGAATTGGGGAGAACAAAAGGGGAAAATTTCTCTCTTTCCATTCCCATAGGGAAGGGTGGCGCATTAATTTTAAGTCACAGTTCTTTGTAGCATAAGCAGGCTTGAGTCTGACTGAACCCAGCCTCCTAATGATAATAAGCACATTATTCTAGAATTTGTGAGACACGAGTAGCATCTATGGGAAATTTATAGCTCTCAGAAAAGAAAAGGCTTAAGAATCTGTGTTATTTTCACTTTAAGAGGATAGAAAAAGGAGTGCCAGTTGAGTCTAAAGTTAGGAGAAGACGGATACAAGAAATGTAAGAGAAGTCAGTTAAATAGAAAACAGATAACAGAGAAGAATCAATGAAAATTATAGGAGATTCTTTAAAAACAAAAATGATAAGCTTTTAGCTAGATCGAGAAGAAAACACAAATTACTAGTGTCTGAAATGAAAGGGAGAACATTTAGCTAGATCGAGAAGAAAACACAAGTTATTAGTGTCTGAAATGAGAGATTAAAAGGATAATAAAATAATAATATTTATATAAAATAGGCATGTTCCTTAAAAATCACAAATTGCCAAAAGTGAGACAAGAAGAGAAATCTGAATATTCCTGAATAAAGTAAAACCCCTGAACTATTAATTAAAAGCTCTGCACACCAAGAAAAAGCCAGCCCAGATAACTTCACTTTTTGAGACCAGCATTATCCTTATCCCAAACCCAAAGCACTGCAAAAAACTGTAGACACTGTCAGTAGCATAAAATGCAGAAATCGTTAGCCAAATATCAGCAAATCGAATTCAGCGGTATTTAGAAAGGATAATACAGGGTTACTGTTTTTATTCTTATTAATGTGGTTTTGGCAGGAATACTGTATTTTTCAAGTCAGATATGGGATTTTTGGTGCCATAATCTCTTTTATGAAGGTTTTTTTTTTTGTGTGTGTGTGTGTGTGTGGTAGTGGCAGTTGAACCCAGGAGCATTCTACCTCTTAAGCAATATCCCCAGCCCTATTTTTAACTCTTTATTTTGAAAAGGGGCCTCACTAAATAGCTGAGGCTATCAGTTAACCTGTGATCCTCTTGTCTCAGCCTCCCAAGTACTGGGCTTACGAGCGCGCGCCACCAAGCCCCGCTGGTACTTTTTTTTTTTTTTCCTTGCACCCATTTAACATTAAATTTTTTAATTTTTTAATTTTTTTGTTTTTCTGGAAGAATTTTTAAATTTTTTTCTTGCACCCTTTTTAAAGGAGGAGTTTCACTACCAGGGTAGTATTTAGACACTAGAAAGCACCATGCCATTTTACAAAACCCTTGAAGTTAGTAGAGAAAGCTGTGTGCCGTGTGCCTGTTTAACTACTGTGCATCTTTTATTCCAAACCCCAGGCCCCCCGCCTGGAGGACAGCAAGTCGGGTGCCCTCCACCCCCCATATTTCATGATGTTATTCACATCTTTAGGGGAACCTTTAATTATCAATCCCAGAACATCGTATAAATCTTCATTAGGAAATTCCTCTGAACTTTTGCTGAAAAGTAGTTACTGTGCACTGTGTGGAGCAGCTGTTTGCCTAAGTTTAAAAAAAAAAAAAAGTTGACCGTTTTAATTTGCTTTAAAAATATCCACTGGCACTGGTTCTCATTACAGATGTGTGGTTGTAACATTTCATTTTTTAAACGTGTATCCATCTTTTTTCAGTTCTAAAGGAGTCCAAAGAAACCATCTCAAACCTTAAAAATAACCACTAAACCTACAGTGTTTTTGGTTTTTAAAAATTCTCAAGGGAGGACATTTTTTATCTTGGACCTAAGCTTCATACAGGGTGGCCCATTTAAAAGAGGCCCTGTGTACAGCCACATTATTAAATGGGAACTCTTTTAAATGGGCCACCCTGTAAATCAGAGATTTTTCCTCAATGGATATTTATTTCTTTGCACACTTCTGAGTTTAGTGTAAGTTTTCGATGACTGTGCGTGATAAGCAGCCTTAAAATTTAAATCTGGCCGTGTCGGTGACATGGGAGTGTGAACTTGTGAGTTCATTTGAGAGAGGTGCAGAAGCCTGTAAGTTCATGTTTACAGACGTCACATTTGGACCATTTCGAAAACTTGGCCAACGTTCTGTGTGAATCTCCCTTTTCTTTGAATGGGTAAAATACAAATAAACTGAAAATGGAAACTTTTAATTTAAGCAGTATTATAGCTTTGGACTTCTTTTTACTGGAAATCTTTTAAAACAGGGCGATGTCCATTTTTAAAAATAGTGTTCAGTTTTTCCAATGTTTTTTAATTGAAAAATTCCAAACAAAAAAATTCTAAGCACACTTATTTTTTTTTTCAGTTACCAAAAAAAAAATAAATAAACAAGCAAACAAACAAAAAAACCTGTTATCAACAAGATTACTTGAGCCATACTAGTCTCTCTGACCTGGCTTCTGCAGACACACAGTCCTCAAATTCACAGGCCACAGAGTAAGAACATGAATGGGGCCCCGTGTACCATGTGCTCTCAGAGGTCACCTCAAGTCACAAACAGAAGCCGGCCCATGAATAATTGGTCCTTGATAAAGCGGCCCTTTGTCTTTTTTGTTTGTTGTTTGTTTGTTTTGGTGGTACTGGGGATAGAACCCAGGGGCTTTTCTACCTCCCAGACCTATTTTATACTTTATTTGGAAACAGGGTCTCACTAAGCTGCTGAGAGCCTCACTAAGTAGCTGAGGCTGGCTTCGAACCTGCGCCATCCTCCTGTCTCAGCCTCCCAAGGGCGGGGATTACAAGCCTGCGCCACCACACCCGGCCTGAAAGTGGCCCTTTGTAATGCACTATCTATAATAATGCTGTGTCTATACTATCTGAGAAGATTTGAGAACCAAATGTCCCTACCACTGCACTTTGTCTACTCTCAAAGCAGTGCTCCCGCCAGCAGTAGCATCGCTGCCAGGCTTTGGGACTTTCGCTTGTTTGTGCCTTTTGTTTTGAGGAATGTGAAGTTTTTCCTGTGGCCTCTTTGGTCTTGGTCCGGGGACCAGGCATGTTCGCAGATGGGCCACACTGAGCGGCGATGAGTCTTGATGTTGTTGTGTTTGTGACGTTTAGACTCAACACATTTTAAAGTGATGCTGTGGGGTTTTGTTTCTTTGTTTTGAATTTTTTTAATTTCTTATTTTTATTAGGTACATTGTAACTTAATATCATATGGGGACAATCCCTATCAAAATACCATCATCATTTTTTTTCACAGACCTAGAGAAATTAGTTATAAAATTCATATGGAAAAACAAAACACCTGGAATGGCTAAAGCAGTTCTCAGCAATCAAAGCTGATACCAGACTTCAAATTATATTATAAAGCGACAGTAATAAAAACAGCATGGTATTGACACAAAAACAGGCACGTAGACCAATGAAATGGAAGACTCAGAAACAAAGCTCTTTATAACTAGTTGATCTCTGATAAAGACGCCAGAGACGTACACTGGAGAAAGGACAGCCTTTTCAACAAATGCTGTTGGGAAAACTGGCTATTCATCTGTAGAAAATCTGAACTAAACCCTCACCTCTCACCTTGCACAAAACTCTACTCAAGATGGTTCAAAGACCTGGAAATTAGACCAGAAACTTTGAAACAGCCAGAAAAGGGCATAGGACCAACACTCCAACATATAGTTACAGGTGAATCCTCCCTCGATAGGACCCCAAAAGCTTAGGAAATTAAAACAAGAAGTAATGAATGGGATACCATTAAATTAAAAAGCTTCCATTCAGCAAAGGTGATATTGTTAAATCCATATTAAAGTTTGGCTGACTGTACAAATTTCAACTTATGTTTTTAAAATCAAAGAGATCAGTGTCTCCAAATGTGTACCCAATACACCTCTGATTTACTACCAAATGATCTTTTTTATACATTTCTCTAACTCCCAAGTAATTTTTTTTTACCCAAATCAGCCTTTCTTATCTTAGAACCTTACAAGTCAGTATAATTTGCAGACTATGTTTAATGGCTTGGTTTAGAACCTACGAACTTATTTTAATTCTGTACATTAAAGAAAATAGTACTTTTAGGGGAAATTTTTTTTTTTTTTTTTTTTTTTGTGGTACTGGGGTTCCTGGAAGCCCTTCTACCTCCGGGCTACACTCCCAGACCTATTTTTATATTTTTATTTGGAAACAGGGTCTCCTAAGCCAGCGCACACGGCTGGCTTCGAACCTGCGCCATCCTCCTGTCTCTGCCTCCCAAGCGCGGGGATTACAAGCGTGCGCCACCACGCCCAGCGAGGGGAAATTTAAAAAAAAAAAAAGATTCCAGATAAAGTGTTTAGACAAATTGGAAACCTCAGAAGGAAAAACAAAATGAGAAGTTTTAACAGTTAAACATGGCCTAGATCATTTCCTCTAGGTGAATATAAAGAAATTGAAAATGGGCTGGGAATGCAGCTCAGTGAGAGTTTGCCCAGCATACACAAGGCTCTGGCTTTGATCCTCAGCAGTGCAAAAACCTGAACCCCAGGTCAAACAAACAAACAAACAAACAAACCCAGCTGAAGCTCACACTAAAGGTAAGTTTCCTTACCATTCCAAATAAACTCACATTTTCAGCAGCGTTCTCTCCAAACATAGAATGAAGGTATTTTCAGTCCCTCATAACAGTCATAAAATATCCTAAATTGTATTAAGCAATTCATTAATGTTCTTGAAGTAATTTTTAAAAAGGCAATCTAAGAACTCTAAGGTAGCTTTTTCACTGAGTGGCTTTGAGACTCAAGAAAGTGCCCTTAGTATTCTTTTGTTGTTGTTGTTCCTAATGAAGTAAGGCTGTACAGCCTTTTAATTTTAAATTTAAACAATTAACAAACCATTTACTGAAATCGTTAACACTTGGTCTAAATCATTAAAAAACTATTCATTAAAATTTAAATAATTAGCCGGGCGTGGTGGCGCCTGCTTGTAATCCCCATGCTTGGGAGGCTGAGACAGGAGGATCGCACGGGTTCGAAGCCAGCCTCAGCTACTTAGTGAGGCTCTCAGCAACTTAGTGAGACCCTGTTTCCAAATAAAAAAATATAAAAAAGGTCTGGGAGTATAGCCCGGAGGTAGAAAGCCTCTGGGTTCCACCCCCAGTACCACTAAAAAAATAAATAAATAAATAAAATAAAATAAAATAAAATAAAATAATAATAATAATAATTAACAAACCTTCTTTTTTTTTTTTGGTGGTGGTGGTACTGGGGTTCCTGGAAACCCTTCTACCTCCGGGCTATACTCGCAGACCTATTTTGTATACTTTTTTTTATTTGGAAACAGGGTCTTTTAAGCCAGCATGGCTGGCTTCTGACCTGCGTGATCCTCCTGTCTCCACCTCCTGAGCGCTGGGATGACAAGCGTGCGCCACCACGCCCGGCATTAACAAACCTTTGATTGAAAATGTTAAAGCCAAGTTTAAGCCTTTAGGGAAGACAGTTCCTGGAGAAGGCAGGTCGGTACACTCTTTCTTGCTGTAAGAAAACCCCTCTTTTATGGGCAGCTACATCCTGGACAAACTGAGCTGGACCAAGCGAGCGTTTCCGTCCCCGGTGCCTCCTCCACCCCGAGCCAGGGTGGACTTGTGCTCATTCCGCCGCTACTGAGCACAGACCCAGCGCAGATGCAGGCAGAGCTGCGGGGTCACGAGGACCCCAGGCCCACTGACGAGGCACTGCATCCCGTTCAGAAGCTTCAGCCTTACACCCCGAGGCAGCAACACGCTCGAGTATGTCTGTCTGTCCTCTGCCTGCCAGTGCCCATCACGCCCAGGAAGCTTTGGTTGGAAGGAAGGTGGACAAAAGAGAAGGAAATCGACTTTCCCCAGCCATATCGTCCACACACGGTCACTCAGAAGATGAAAGTTACTAGCAGGCGTGGTGGGCACGCTTGTCATCCCAGCATCCGGGAGGCCGAGACACGGAGGATCGCGGTTCGCGGCCAGCCTCAGCTACTTAGTGAGGCCCTCTGCAACTCAGTGAGACCCGGTTTCAAAATAAAGAATCAAAAATAGGGCTGGGGGTGAGCTCTGAGGTAGAATTCCCCCGGTTTTCATCCCTAGTACTGCAATAATTATAATAATTATAATAATAGTAACAATAGTAGTACAGTTCTCTGTTAGACTCCAAGTGAGAATTGTA
Organism: Muscardinus avellanarius; assembly: GCF_963383645.1. Classification (NCBI taxonomy): domain Eukaryota; kingdom Metazoa; phylum Chordata; class Mammalia; order Rodentia; family Gliridae; genus Muscardinus; species Muscardinus avellanarius. The sequence goes on along the minus strand of NC_137794.1, from coordinate 4,675,456 downwards.
TTTGTGTATCTGTGTCCTTATTTGCCAGTGTGTTTGGAACTGCTTTTGGAGTTCACGGGAGCTTACTGTGAGTCCCATTCGCAATCCTTTGCCTTCCAGAGTGGACTTTGTGCACAGTTAATGCTCAATGAACACTGATAAATCAAATGAAACTTATATGTAAGTTAAGATACACATGCTGTATACACAATTGGCATTGTTAGTTAAGAAGTTCAGTAAAAAATAGGATTACAAGCGCACACTTGTAAACCCCGCGCTTGGGAGGCAGAGACAGGAGGATCGCGCTGGTTCGAAGCCAGCTGCGCTGGCTTAAGAGACCCTGTTTCCAAATAAAAATATAAAATAGGTCTGGGAGTGTAGCCCGGAGGTAGAAGGGTTTCCAGGAACCCCAGTACCACCCAAAAAACCCCACTAAAATAGAGTTAAATTAGTGTTACACTTATACATCAACTCTTAGGTCTCTGAATATTTACTAATGTAAAGAAATGTATTCCTGGTTCTTCGACATATTAAGGATGGAGATTCTGATCTTCTTTCTTCCATTTTCAGCGTATGTACGAGTTAGCTTTTTTGTCACCATGGCCCAAATACCTGTGAAGAACACTTAGAGAAGGCGAGGCTTACAGGGCTCCCGGTGTCAGGGCTTTAGTCCCTGGCCAGCCAGCTCCAGGGTGGGAATATCATGGCCCGTGGTGTGGGAGGAAAGCTGCTGGGGCAGCTGGGAAATGGAGGGAGAGAAGAAAGGACCACGGTCAGATAAGGCCACACTGCCCCACCTAAGTTAACACTCAGTGAATCCATTCAGGTCATCAGTCCATCAGGGAATTGGGTCACTGATGAGGTTGGAACCCTCACCTTTCAGTTATTTCTCTTTTGAGCAATTTTACATTGCCAATACATGGGTTTTTCCAGGGGCATCCTATATCCAAACCTTAACAGTGTGCAGTAAGAAATGAGGAGAACTTAGCAGTTGGCAGATGATGGCTGTCAATTGGATCAGGAAGAGGAGATACACCTGCAGGACCCCCTCCTTGTTCATTAATCTTAAAGTGTCTCTTTCTGATATGAACTCTTCGACAATACTCCAGATTTGTTTCCTTTTTAAAGAAATTGGAGACAAATCTATCTTACGGGGACACTAACATCCTTATCTTTTATCTGCTGTTTTAATTATCTGTGTGGTGATTTACCTTTAGGACTTAACTTTGTTATCACGTCATTAGGATGAAGTTAGTTACCAAAATAAAAATTCTTAGTGGTAAGTTGACTCTTTCAAAGTCCACTGATTTATTATAAGAACAATATAGAAACAGATTAATAAGAGACTTTCTTGTGCCTTCACTGTTGCATTAGAGTCTCACATCGTATTGTAAATCACACTGACAAGGACATACGTGCACGCGCTCCTGGTGTCCCCATGTCCCCCTCTCCCAGCATCTGGGTAGATGGACGCCGGCATATATTCCCATGTCTACACAAGTCCATGATAGTGTTTCTGTTAGTGAGCCTAAGTCTTCCTCCAGCCCCACCCGTGAATCTCCTCCCTGGCTCCCTTGAGATTTCTCATCATCTGGCGTCTAAGAGACACTTTAAACATTGGTATTTTATAAATTTTTTTTCTTCCAGTGATGCTGTGAAATTACTCTCGGGTGGAAGGTTTTCAACTATATATAATATGTGTGATTTTTTAGAAAATTGAAGAATTTATACTGAGTGAAACAGCTATTTTCTGCTCTGTGTTAATCTTGCTATGGGGAGTAAAGTGCTATAGACAGCCTTATTCCTTTCTGTTCCCTCGCCAGCCCCAACCCCTACCACTCTAAGCCTGGAATAGATTATTTTAGGCTCTTGCCTTCTAACTGCAAAATAAAGAGGACACCTTTGTAAAAGTGTAGTTACTACCATGGGATTAATTTTGTTTTGACTCTTGAAGTTGAAACCTCTGTATGTAGCAATTATCATTTCCTTGCTCTGGGAGTCTGTGTTTCCTTATTTTATTTTATTTTATTTTTTTTTTTTTACAAATGAAACCTCTCTTTCACCAACCTTTCTTTAGGGAGAGTTTTTAAGAACTCATCTGTAAGTGAAAAGGAGCTGTATGAATTTGGTGACAAACCAAAGAATATATCATGAACAATTTAGTTTGAAATGATAAGTATGATTTTGAGTCATCCAGGTGCAAAGGACTTATTTGGACAATCCCTTAAACATCATTCTGTAGGTTACTGAAGCCTTTGGGGTGGTGGGTGATGGGAAGATCCTGCAGTTGAGGGAACTCAGCTTCCAGGTCTACAACTGTAGCTCCTTATCAGTTCTCAGGAATCACAGGTTGACGCTGTTTGGATCCTGGGTCCCTGGCCCCCAGAGCACATGGCCCTCCAAATTGACTGTTGACCAGCATTCTCTCTAAGGTTAAGGGGAGATTATCTAACAGGGCTGAAAATGAAATGTGTCCACCCTGAGTCTCTTAATTGTTTACTCCTGTAGGAATTGAGGTTGTAGAAATTAGGTTCCTGGAGTCATTTCGGGAAGTCCCAGGGCTCAGACCTTTGTTCTAGGACTTTTCTGTATATCAAACTCTTCCTGTAGCATTAGGCTGGGCGGCTTTTTCTTCTTCTGCTGCTGCTCCTCCTCCTCCTCCTCCTCCTCCTCCTCCTCCTCCTCTTCCTCCTCCTTCCTCCTCCTCCTCCTCCTCCTCCTCCTCCTTCTCTTTCCTCCTCCTCCTCCGGCCTCCTCCTCCTCTTCTTCTTTCCTCCTCCTCCTCCTCCTCCTCCCTCCCTCTCCCCCTCCCCCTCCCTCTCCCCTTCCCTCTTCCTCTCCCCCTTCTTCTTTCTTCTTTCTTCTTCTTTCTTCTTCATACTAGGGATGGAGCCCAGGGGCATTCTGCCTCCAAGCTACACCCCCAGACCTATTTTGTTTTTATTCTTTATTTTGAAACAGAGTCTCGCTGAGTTGCAAAGGGCCTCACTAGGTAGTAGCTGAGGCTGTCCGTGAACCCTGATCCTCCTGTCTCAGCCCCCAGACGCTGTGATTACAAGCTTGTGCCACCATGTCCGGCCTTGATTATCTTTAAGCTGCAAGTAGTAAACTATTATTCTACACTCAGAGTGTAATTTTCTTTGATTATATTTAAGCTGCAAGGAAATTTCACTCTGACTATAAAATAATAGTTTCCTACCTAGCTAATCAACCTACTATCACTTTTAATATCTGTATAATACCTATATTAATATATAACTTGTATGATTATAATATTAACCCTGTGTTTATTATTCTAGTATTTGTGCACCAAAGCATATTTTTATCAGGTTTAGCCCTGGGATTTTTTTTTTTTTCCTGTGATACTGGGTATGGAACCCTTCTACCTCTGGGCTCCAGGCTACACTCCCAGACCTGTTTTTTTAATATTTTATTTGCAAACAGGGTCTCTTAAGCCAGCGAGGCTGGCTTCAAACCTGTGCGATCCTCCTGTCTCCACCTCCCAAGCACGGGGATTACAAGCGTACGCCATCACGCCCGGCTAGCCTTGGGAAAAGTTTAATATAACAATATCTGAATTTGTTCTAGAAACAAATTTCTATATGATTTATTCCTAATGACATGATAGTTTTTCAAATTATATAATTTCAATATTTATAATTAATCTTTGAAATTAAAAAGTACAGTGAATTTCATGGGACCAACTCAGCTAGTTGAGTGATGAGACAGAAAGCCATTTACTTACAGTTCTCTTGGAAGACTTACTTTTGACCCTTCTAGTAGATTCCGTTCTCTGGTTAATAATATAAAAACCATCTGTGTTCCAGTCCTCCAGATTTCCCTTCTAATCTTGCAAGCTCACCTGTTGTATCCTTTATGTATCGATTTGCATTTCTGGATATTCCACACTTCCTTGTCAAGAAGTCATTAGTAAGTTTATCAGCAGAGTCATCAGTGCCCCACTGCAGCCAGGGTGCTTAATATGCGTGTGTCAGGGTTCACATATGGAATGGCCTCTGGACAAGCTCCTGTGTGTCACAGCTGGAGGAGGGGGCCCTGGGGTGTGGCCTTGAGGACTGCACCAGTCCCTTGTTTCTTTCTGGCTCTCTCTGTTCCTGGCTGCCATTACGTTAGTAGGTTTTCTCACCCCTCTTTCCCTTGTCCTCATGACGTTTCTGCGTTGGAGTCTGCCGCCCATGGACGGAACCTTGGAAACCATGAGCCAAATAAACTTTCTCTAAGTTATTCATGGCAAGTATTTGGGCCACAGAGATGGAGAAGCTGACTGCCTCAATGTATATATGATCTCTTAACAACAACAACTACTACTACTACTACTACTACTTCTTCTTCTTCTTCTTCTTCTTATTATTATTATTATTATTATTATTATCATTATACTATGGTAGAAGTTGAAATAATCTGAAGTCTCTTTCCTCAAAAGTATGATATTGAGAATTCATGGTCAAACTTGTGAGAGTTGGAATTCTGTTTGTGCTAGTCATTAAATATATGACCTTGGGCAGTCTAGTTAACCTCTTCAGGAATAAAAATGGAAATAATGATAGTGCCTACCGTATCGTGTTGTTCTGACATCTAGAGGAAGTTCCGCAGTGTCGACCAGACACAAGTCCTCAGTAGACATCACACAGTGCACGTGCGGATCCTGTTCACCCAGATCTTTAATCTCTACGATCATGCAGTTGCCACTAACGTTGTAATGTAATGCTATAAATAAGCTCATACAAACTTCTGGAGAGGATAATTAATTTTTTCTACGCTAGAAGTTAGAGAAGATTCCATGTTGGGAGGTAGGTTTGTTCAGGACTTTATTTAGAAAAAGATGATGCTGTTACGGTGTTGAAGAGGGAATGAGAGGTGACGGCTCAGCTACCGGGCACAGATAAGCTCTCTCGCCAGAGGCACAGGTGCAGAGATGGAAAGGTCTGGGGTTACAGGAGCAAAGGAGACATGAGAGCCCTCTTCTTTTTGCACATTTGAAGTTTGTGTGATCAGCTAGCCCTATGTAATTTGAAATAAAGTCAGAACAAAAATCAGAAACCAGTTTTTAAAGGCTTTTATATAATTTGCAAAGGAGTGTCAAAGGTGTAGGATTCTGTGAAGGTTCTAAGTCAGGATCTTAAAAGTTTATTGATACTATTATTGATATTTGCCATCACAATGCTAGCACCTATGACGCTACGTAATCTTGTACAGGCTGCTAGCTCATAGGTTTGTAGCCATGAAGTTTTATACAAAGGTATATAGATATTTGCCCCCATAGCCAGGGGTTTAGAACATCTTCAGATTCAGCCTCAGACTTTTTCTGGTCACTATTTCCTGAGCAGTAGCATTTGTATTTGTAGGAAGTCATCTAGAGATGACTTAAATATACGACAGGATGTATTTAGGATATATGCAAATACATCATTTCATAGAAAACCCTTGAGCAGCCTCAGATTTTGTTATCTGTGGGAGTCCTGCAACCAATACCCCGCGGATGCCTCAGAATGGCTGCCTGTTTTTATTAATATTTTTAGTATTAAAGTACAGACTAAGCTTCTCATGATGCAGTTTAAAGGCCAGTGTGTAAGCCTCCAGGATAGTGTATGTAAACGTCTGTAAAATATTCTCATTTATACATGCCAAGCATTTTAAGTTGCAGAGGGTAAAGGAGAACCGGAAGATAGCTGCGTGTAAGCGAAGTAGAGTTGTTCCACACAATCGCATTGTGACGTCTTCCTCACGTCAGCGCCTGCCCTCCCTGCTCCTGAGAACTGACTGCAGGAGCCTGTCCTCTGGATGTACCCCGCCGCGTTTTGGTTGGAGGAGTACTGTCGAGACTGGAGATCAATGTTTTTTAAATTTTCTCAGAACAAGAGTGACTGATCATTGTCTAGTTTACATGTTTTGTAAAGACGATTGTCTTCTACACTTCCTGATGGAAACCGGAGCCCTTTCTGGAGAGAGAATGGAACGCATTATGTAGTATAACCAGAATAATTTTGTCTTTTCCCACTTGCATTCACAAATATCTGCACAATTAGTTCTCAGGTTTCTTAATTGGTAATATAGCGACTTTGCACAGTTTTCTGTATTTTTAAAATCACAGGTCTATTTACCCAGACGATAGCCGTTGCTCTGGGTGCTGAGTTCTACAAAGTCGCTACAGCAGGAGAAGAGAGTATATTCAGTAATTGTGCTAATTGTTGCCAGGTGGTTTTGTCTTGAATGCTAAGGAAGTATAATTAAATTATAGTTTTGACAAGAGTTTGCTTCATTTTTAAAAATAGTGAAGGAAGGCAGATTCTAGTCATTATACCCTTTGAACATGACATTAATCACACACGAAAAATACTGGGATCTGTAATTATTAGGAGCTTGTAGGGGTTGGTTCACCATTTATATCTGAGTAAAGTGATTCTCCATTCTGTCGGGCAGTGCAGGGCAATAAAGGTGTTCAGCGTCCTCTCTCACGATGACTCTGTGGGTGAGAATTCCAGTCCAGACAGTCGGCCTGGAGCTGGCGCAGCCCCTCCCACCTATGAAGTGGTGATTAGCGCCTCTGCCACTTTGAGCTCAGCCCTCTGCAATGGGGCTTGGTATTTAGTTTTTGCTCAGCATTGGGGCTAGAGATTTTGATTCCCTTTTTCTTTTTTCGCTTATTAAAAATTCAGGAACCCCCCCCCCATGAAAACCTAGGACCTCAATTTATAATCAAATAATTAGTAAGCTTTTCTGATTCAAGTGAGAATTGAAAGTGGTGGGTGCTGGGAACGTTTTCCCAAGGCTGAGCCATTGACACTGAGGCCTAAATGGTATGAGGTAGGAATCTTTAACCTTGAAGGGAGATGTCTGATTTCTTCAAGTAGATTAGTGGTGATCCAGGGCTGGGGATGCGAAAACACTGACCCACGTGGGCTTGGCCAGTTCTGAAGCTGGCTTCTGGTGTGAGTTGTACAACTCTAAATTTACAGACACACACACACACACACACACACACACACACACACACACACACACACACTGGGGATTGACCCATTGAAACCGGGGGTATTCTACTACTGAGCTACACCCAGCTCTTTTTTATTTTTGATTTTGAAACCCATTCACACTAAACTGCCAAGACTGGCTTCAAACTTGCTATCATCCTGTCTCAGCCTCCCAAGTACTAGGATTATAGAACAGAGTTTCAACACTGCTGAAAATACTGAGACTATCATTCAATAGCTGAAATAAGATGAAGACAACTGGATTTATTTATTGCTTCTTATCATTAAAAGAAAAGCCCAGTGGTCAAACACAGAGTGTCAGCACGGGAGGCTGCCAGTCTTCTGTAGCTTCTCTGAAGCCCGGAGTCCAGAGATCATCGGTGCATCTGGAGGTCCCCATCAGCCACAGAAGAGAAGCTACCAGATGAGATCTGTTGATTAGTGGGTGCTCAGGGGCATGTTTACTGGAACCAGTCTGTTTCTGATTGACTTTGAGGAAGGAGCTGCCATTGCTCGGCGATCCCTCGGAGAGCTTTGAAACTGGTCTGGTGCTTAATTATCACCATAACACAGAAAACACTAGTCATTTCCTCAGTTTGTGGGAACTTTAAAAACTCTCAACTGGGGTAAACTTCAGTGCCCAACATGATGCAGACCCGCAGTAAATATTTGCTGATGAGCAGATGAATACTTAAAAAGCTCCAAAATTGCTTGTATCACCATCAGCATCATATCCTGAGACCCTGGGAAGTTTTAACATCTTCAGCTAAAGTGTATTTTGAATCCTTTCACCAAAGACCCAAGTCACTTTGAAGTCAAGTCACTGTATCTGGAATTGACTTTTTTCCGGTACTGGGGGTGGAACCCGGGAGCATTCTACCTCCGAGCGACACCCCCAGCCCTATTTTTATTCCTTTTTTTGAAACAGGGTCTTACTGAGTTGCAAAGGGCCTCACTAAGTAGCTGAAGCTGTCCTCAACCCGTGATCCTCCTGTCCCAGCCTCCCGAGTACTTAACAAGCATAAGCAATAGTGCCTGGCTCTAGCATATGTAATTTTAAATGTTGCAAAATTTAGGTCTTAGTGTCACTGAATGCTTTGGGGCCTAAGGAGCTAAGAGAGCTTTCCGGAAGTTCTTGCTTCTATCTCTGAAAGCCTGGAGACAATGTTTAGCCTAATACATAGTCTTTGAAGCAGGCATTTCTGTATCTGTTTATTCATCTTAATCGTCAATAAATGATCGCTTAAGGTTAATTGGTCTAGTTTGTCAAAGTCCTTACTGGGTAAGATCCTGCCCAGAAAGCATTTGGCCTCCCCCTGGCTCTCTGACTTTGAACTGGTCACTTAACCTCTCTGGCCTTTTTTTTTTTTTAATCTGTTTAAAACAGAATGAATGGACTGAATAGTCTTTTAGGTCTCCTCCTGACCTAACGTTCTCTGTTCGCTGCAGTTTCTTTCATAAGCTTTCCGATTCTTCACGTAGACTGTTTATAATAAATTTTCTCATACTTCATTTCAGTTTGAAGATAGGAATATTTGCTTCTTGGAAATAGAGACTGCCGAGCCAGGTGTGGTGGCGCACACTCAGCCTCGTGCTTGGCACCCCGAGGCAGGAAAACCGTAACTCAAAACCAGACTCAGCGATGCAGCGAGGCTCTCCGGCAACTTAGTGAGACCCTGTTTCTAGATATAAAAAATAAAAAAGCTGTGGGCATAGCGCAGGGGTAGAATGCCCCTGGACTCAATCCCAAGTACCACAAAAAAAGAGAGAGAAAAAAAGAAAAAAACAAAGAAGTAGAGGATAGGTGAGGAAAATTGCCCTGTGAATTGTAAGAAGAGATTCAGAGAGATATTTGCTGTTTTTATACATTTCCTCAGATCTTCATGCTTTGTGCTCTGGTAATTCAGGAATAGCTTTCATAAATAAGTATCAGTGCTGTTTCTTTTCATACCTGAAGATATATAAGTGCTCATTAAATATTCACCTGTGCCCATCCACACCCTCCTCCCACTTCTCTACTAAGTTAGCCCCACCCCCCATCACCTTCTTAACATACAAATTATTTACTAATTATATATATTGTTTATTGAGCCCTTTATTCATTGGAATATAAACTCCATTCTCTTTTTGTTTCTTTGATGTATTCACTGTTGTATCCCAAAGCACCTAGAACAGAGGCAGCAGCACACACTCAGAGATTCCCAGACTTATTTGGCCTGCTACTCACTTTTCAGGGGAAAAAACTCACTTAGTACCCGCCTTCCCATCCGCCTTCTTCAAGCAAATCGACAGAAAGATGCGGTAACCCACCTGTGTTCTTGATTGTATCTTTTTTTTTTTTTTGGTAGTACTTGGAGTGGAACCCAGAGGCTTTTCTACCTCCGGGCTACACTCCCAGACTTTTTTTTTTATATTTTATTTGGAAACAGGGTCTCACTGAGTTACTGAGAGCCTCACTAAGTAGCCGAGGCTGGCTTCGAACCTACGATCCTCCAGTCTCCGTCTCCGGAGCGCGCAGGGATGACAAGCGTGTGCCACCACGCCGGGCTAGTATCTTCATTTAGTTCCAGGAACGCCACCCTCAGGGTGAGCGGGGTGGGATCACCTTTGGGAACCTATGCATTAAACACTCAGTAGATATTGATGGGGTATTAATACCTATAGATGACTTCGTGTTCACTTTTTCAAAATGATACACTAACCTTTTACCTTTTTAATTTTTTTATTGGTGCATTGGAGTCAGTCATACATCTTAGTGAGTACAAGATGGTGGGGGCACACATGCGCACCTTGCTCATTTAGCCCTTCCCCAGTTCCCGCCCCATTCCCTCCCCCCTGCTCATGTTGGCTCAGTGAGGGACTTTGGTGCGTGTAAATGTAATTCATGTGCATTAGGGCGTTTCTCTCTCCCCCCCTCCCATCGCCCCAGTTAGGCCTCTGTATTTACTCATCTAGAGCTCCTCCTCCTCCATCTAGAGTCCTCCTATGGCCCTTTTCTCCTTAGCTTACACATATTAGGGAGAGCATCTGAGATTTTTACTTTCTGTAAATGGCTGCGCTCACAGCATAATGTTCTCCGGGCCCATCCATTTCCCTGTAAATGACATAATTTTGTTTTTCTTTATGACTGAGTAAAATTCCAGTGTGTACCTATCCCATAGTTTTTTAATCTGTTCATCTGTTAATGGACATGTTACCTTTTTAAATTTTAAATATATGGATTAATATATCTGATTTTTTCCATTATTGTTGTTGTTGTTGTTGTTGTTATTATTATTATTTGTAATGGGGATTAAACCCAGAGATACTCTCCCACCGAGCTACACCTCCAACCCTGTTTAACGCTTTTATTTTGAGGCCAGATCTCTTTGAGTTGCCTAGGCTGGCCTTGAACCTCGACTCCTCATCTCCCGGGCTTCCAAGTACTGGGATAATAGGTCTGCACCACTGCATTCAGCTCACATCAATTTTGCTTTACAGCATAAATAATTTTATATTTTTATAAACCTCTAGATGTTTTTATTTATGTCATGGACCGTGATAAAATTCTAAAAATTCTCAAAGCTCATTTAAGGGATATACGAGGGCTGTGATACGAGGGGAAAAGACTGAAGACCCAAGCAAGTAGGAGGAAGCTTATCATTACTGAGGGGTAGGCGCTCGCTTGAGGCTGTGGCCTCTCCATTCCTTTGTCTTTCTCACAGCCACTATTAATAGAATTCATTTCTTTCTGGATAAAGCCATAGCGTTGGTGAAGATCAGAGCTATAAAGATGGAGGAGTCAAGATAACTGTAATTAGGACTCTGTGATTGCTTTAAGTGGTGGGGACCGTGCCAGACTTCCCCACTGCCCGCCCCTGCGCCTGGACGGGGGGCAGGTGAGCCTCAAGGCCCTGGGTGGGGTTGACGCGGCGGTATGATCGCCTGGCACGCGCTGTTGAAGGTCAGGGTAGCTGACCAGCGTGTTCGGGCCATGGTCTGCTATCGCTCTGATTCCAGTTAGGAGAAATTCCCGGGCATCATAGTAACACATAGCCTATCAAAGGGCAGTCATGGCGGTGCTTTGCAGGGAAAGAGGAAGCTTCCTTTTGGAGACAGAAAGTCATCCAGGGCTGCTCACACCAACCAGTGCTCACACAGTGTCCATCCCAAAGTAAGGTCAGTTACCTGGGAGCAGGAAAATGTCCAAAAAACCCATGCTTAAAAAAGAAAAAAAGCAACCTGCTGCCTAGACCACAGCAATTACTTAACCACACAATCATTTGACCACATCGGTGTTGTAGCCAGTGGTGAGTAGAGGAGGCCACTCGGGCTCAGGGGCAGCTCTTTGTCCTCCCCTTTAGACCCACTTCCGGGGCCCCAGGAGCACATGGCTATTGTGCTTAGTGTCTGATTGAGCGGGCTGTTACTGATTATTAACAACCTTACTTCTTTTCGAGAAGTTCTTTCCTGAAAACTTAATTAGCACTTTTTCGCCATTCTGTATCAGGCCTGGAAAATTTGAAAACAGTTATTTTAGATTCAAAGGTGGACCTATTAAATATCCCGAACAAGAACAATAAATGTGGTAAGCCGGGCATACTGGTGCACGCCTATAATCCCAGTACTCAAGAGGCTGAAACAGGAGTATCATAGGTTCAAGGACAGCCTCAGCAACTTAGATACCCTCAGCAACCTAGAGAGACTGTTTCCAAACAAAAAATAAAACGAATGGGGCTGTCGCACAGAGGTACAATGCCCTTGGGGACAATGAAATGTTTCTTAGAAATTCTTTTGCGTATAACACCATGAAAAATTGTGACCCTTTTTTTTCTTCTGATTGTTTTAATTCCCATTTTTATTTTTTGTGTCACTGGGGATTGAACCCAGGTCTCACTAAGTAGCCGAGGATGGCTTTGAACCTGCAGTCCTCCTGCCTCCGCCTCCCAAGTACTGGGATTGCAAGCACATGCCACCACACCCAGCTTTTATTCCCATTTTTAAATTGTATCTCGCTGAGTTTCATGACTGTTACCTAGTTTACTCTATGAGATTTAATTTTCTTACAATAGTGTCATCTCATTTTTGAAGACATGGTGTTTTAGGAGTTAAGGATTGCAATTGCCATCATAAACTAAGCTAAAATATCTGAAAAGACTTCTTTAAGGAGATCTGATCCAGTCGTATGCGTACACTGCTGAGGAACACAGGTACAAGAGTATGTTCTCACCAATTACGGGACCAAAAAGCCGCCAAGAGCGGAGTAGAAGCAGGTCACACGGGGCACACCGGTAGCCCCAGCTACTCCAGAGGCCGAGGCAGGAGCTTCACAACTGTGTCTGAGGCCAGCCTGAGCATCTTAGTGAGACCCTGTCCCCAAATAAAAAGGCTGATAGATCTCAGCGGTGGAGCGAGCACCCCTGGGTTCCATCCCCCGTGCCTCACAAGCACGCACACGTGTCATCCAGCACCCATGATGTTTCTTTCTTTATCATAACCCACTTTCCCTTCTTTGTAGCTGCAGCTGGGGTGTGATTGATTTAGCAGCGGCCTGTCATCTCAGTTCTTCTGGGCTCACGTTTCTGGCGCTCTCTCGTCTGGGCGCTTTTTCTTCGCTTGGGTTGGGGCAGCGGTACAGGAGACGCAGGCTGAGCGTGCCCTCCTCCTCCACTGGCCCACGAACTGCGGCCTTAGCCCAGACCCCAGGCATCCCTGCCGGCCAGGCTTGGCTTCTGTTTCTGGACTCTAGAGCTGGAATAATAGGAGTAATTATTTAAAAGCAAATACACAAATTTTATTTATTATTCATTCATCCCCTTGAGAAAAGAAACTGTCCTGGGTTGTCTTGTTTTTGTTAAAAATAATACATCTTTTAGTACTATTTAGGTTAATCTCTTTAATAGAGAATAACTTATAAAACCCTTCAACACACACACACACACACACACACACACACACACACACACATTTGTTTGGGGGAAGACCAAAAGATTTTCTCACATCAACAAATAAAATGTTTATTTTAAAAATACTGCTTTTTAATGTCTACCTCCTTTGATATTTTTCTTGTGTCTGCTTTAGGCTAGGCTTTTACACTAATATTGTATACACTTTAGAACTTGAGAAGAAATAAATATACACGCAGTGCACGCGCTGGCTGTGAGGTATTTCTTCGCCCCTGTGGTCTGCGCTGCTGCCTTTCCAGCTGACGTTAAGTGAGCAGGGGAGGCCAGGTGTCTGGACGCCTCCGATGCAAACGTGCAGGGTCCGGAGCTTGACACCAGGTTTGGCAAACCAAGTGGTGCTCTGGAATTTAGACAGATTAAAAGGCTATGACCGTATTTCGGGAACATCTTGCGTAGATTATTAACCAAATATGGCAAATAGGGCCTTAACATAGAGTAAGGTAGGATATATATACAGATTTTTCTCTTTTGTTCTTTTCAAATGTTTTGAATTCTTTTTTAAAAAGTGGTGTTGAAACTACAGAAATGGGGTTTTGTGGGGGTTTTTTGAGTACACTATGACTATAGACATATTCAGTGTATATTTACGAAAAATGTTTTTATGTTTTGGGAATATCTGACTTATTTTTCTCTTTTGCTTGGGTACTCTGTGTGTGTGTGTGTGTGTGTGTGTGTGTGTGTGTGTGTGTGTGAGCGCGCGCTACTGGGAATTGAACTGAGGGGCATTCTACCTCAGAGCTATACCATCCAGCCCTATTTTATTTTTATTTGGAAACAGGGTCTCACTAGGTTGCTGAGAGCCTCACTAAGTAGCGGAGGCTGGCTTCGAACCCGTGCGATCCTCCTGTCTCAGCCTCCCAAGCGCGGGGATTACAAGCGTGCCCACCACGCCCGGCTTAACTTTAGCCGTTCTTATTGGCTTAAGGAGGTATCTCATTGTGTGTTGGTTCCTTTCCCTAAGTGATGATATCCAGCGCCTCTTCAAGTGTTACAGGCCATCTGGATGTCTTCTTTGGGAAAATATATATGCAAGCCTATTGCCCATTTCAAAATTGTTTTTGTTGCATTTAGGACTTTTTATTATAATTCTGGATAATAATCTGATGCACGATTTGTAAATATTTTCTTTCATCGTGGAGGTTGTCTTTTCACATAATTAACAGTGTCCTTTGATAAACAAAAGGCTTTTATTTGGGGAGTCTAATTCATATATATTTTGGTTCTTGTCAATACTTTATGAAGATGGGGGGAAGAATTGCCAAAACCAAAGTGGTGAAAATTTTCCCCTCTCGTTTCTTCTAAGAGTTCTATAGTTTTACTTTAAGAAGTAAAACTTCTTAAAGTGTAATCCAGTATAATATATGGTGCAAAGTCTTACACAGATGGTGCAGCGAGGGTTCAACCTCACTCTTTGGCTCGTGGACCTCTGGTTTCACTGGTATCATTGGCTCAGAGATCATCCTTATATTTACTTTTCATTTTCTAGGTTATCTTTAAGTTTTTTTTACCAGTCTTTTTTTTTTTTTGGTGGTACTGAGATTCCTGGAAGCCCTTCTACCTCCGGGCTACACTCCCAGACCTATTTTTACATTTTTATTTGGAAACAGGGTCTCATAAGCCAGCGCGCGCAGCTGGCTTCGAACCTGCGCGATCCTCCTGTCTCTGCCTCCCAAGCGCGGGGATTACAAGCGTGCGCCACCACGCCCGGCAATTTACCAGTCTTTTATACTTTTCAGTGCACATGTTTTTTACTTGCATTGTTAAGTTTATTACTAAATATTATTTTGTTGATTTAATGTTGTGTTAGAAGTGTTTTCTTAATTTTTTTTTTTTTTTTTTTTTTAGTTTTGTATTGCTAAAGGACTGTAATACCACTTATTTTGCATGCTGGTTTGATACCCCTTAACTTTGCTGAATCTGCTTACTAAGTAACAAATTATTTTGTCAAAAAACACTTTGGAATTTTGTATGTTTAAGGTCGTGTCATTTGTAAACACAAATTTTTCTGTGTGGTTTTTCGGTTGATGTTATGAGGTAGTTGCTAGCAGTTTGCGTCTTGACGCATATTGTAGTTTTCTTTGGTAAAGCTTTGCTAGTTTTCCTTGGTAAACTTTTGTAAAGCTCGACATGTATTTGACAGAACAGTTCGTAGATTTATTTATTTATTTATTTATTTATTTATTTATTTATTTATTTGTGTTGAGAGTCGAACCCAAGGGTATTCTACCTCCAAGATACAGCATCAGCCTTTCTTATCTTTTGTTTTGAAAGAGAGTGTCCTAAGTTGCTAGGGGTCTAAGTCGCTGAGGCTCACCGCAAATCTGTGATCCTCCTGTCTGAGACAGCCAGGTTCTGGGATTGCAGGCATGTGCCACCATGCTTGTTTATAGCTTCTTTATTAAGCTGATTATTGTAATGTAAGGTTTTCCCTTTTTTTCCTTCCTTACTTTATGCTCCTTAATATAGATTTTCTTGTTAATTCATTAGTTAAGTCGTTTATTTATTTTCACAGGTTTTCTTTAGGCGATGCCAGGAGGCCCCTTTATGAAACAGCAATTTTGGTAGAAGATGTGGTCCACACTCAGCTAATTAATCTGGTAAGAGCACGTATAATCTCATTTGCTATATCTTCTGTACATTACTGCTTGTATTTGGGATTGCAACATTTTAAAAAAAATTTTTTTTCATCTATCTGAAATTCTTTTTCGTCATCTTTAATGAGATATAATTTACATGTGTGGCAGTATTTGGAAGCTCAGTGCCTAATCTGATGAGTTCCAACAGTGGCACATTTGCATGTAACGACCCAAACCAGTGTGAAATAGGACTTTCCCACCAGCTGAAAACACTCCCTCATTCCCCTGGGCAGTCAGGCCTTTTTACCCCTGCCCTCCGGCTCTCCCCACCAACTGATAGGCTTTCTGTGACTTTATCACTACAGTTTCTAAAATGATTTTTTAAACTTAATTTTGAATTTTTGATGTATAGAAAAACGTCACACACTGCACACAGTATCCCCAAGTTCCCTCCAGCTTCCTGTTTTCCCGGCATCTTAAGGAGACAGCTGACACCAGGACCCAACCCTGGCCCAGTGCGACTGCACCGCACAGTCTTGATTGTATAACCAAGTTGTCCGTGTGGGGGGATCCATTTATGATTTCGTTTTCTACACTCCGATTTCTTTGTCTACACGTGCTAGCGTGGCGTTGTTTACATGTTTGATAGTGTATTTTGGAGATAGTTGACACTAGAAAACTTCTACCCACAGACTCCTGCTCCCTGGTGCCCGATCCTTCGTCCTCAGCCCGACTGTTGGGGCTCTTCGGTGCTGTGTTTAAGTAATCTATTTTGAGAGAGGGGCCACATTTACGTATATACATACACGCAAACATGCATACATACATATTTTTTATGGTACTGGGGATGGCACCCAGGGGCATTCTACCTCCGAGCTACACCCCCAGCCCTATTTTTTATTCTTAATAAAAAATAAAAGAGTCTCACTGAATTGCAAAGGACCTCACTAAGTAGCTGAGGCTGTCTGCGAACCGTGATCCTCTCAGCCTCCCAAGTACTGGGATTACAAGCGTGCACTGCCACGCCTGGCTTCCATATACATTTATTTATAGTCCCACATCATAATGCAAATCAGAATGGTAGTGACATCCGTGCACACAACACTTGGTGGACCTTTTTTCTTCTAACGGTGTATTGTGAGTTTTCTGTTTTTTCAGTTCCCAACCTCTTATTGTGCCTAATTTATAAATTGAAGTTTAACAGTGGTATGTTTGTATAGGAAAAGCCTAGTGTGTATACACTGCAGCACCCGGCTATTTTAAGCTTTCACCTGGCATCTTGGAATGAGTCCCACAGATGAGGGGTGGCTACTTGTTTATTTTTCTACATAGACATCGATATGAACTTACCTACCCAGAACAAAGTTTGTCGGCGTGGTTGTTGTGATTGCTCGAGTTGATTTATCATTTAATATGGGAGAACTGTATCTTTAGAGTTCGAATCGTTTTGAGAGGCAGGGCTTTCTTTTCATGTGTTCCAGACTACCCTTCTGTCTATTAGGAGGGCCTTAGCATTTTCCTTCCAGAGGCAAAAAAAATGCTTTTAAAATTTCTTCGTATCTAATCTTCTTGTCTTTCTGTACTTGTCTTTCTTTGTGATTATAGAATGACTGTAAAGTTTAGTGAAACGCATAATTTGCAGATTCAAAGAGCTAATCAAAGCTGGGACTGTAATCCCAGTACTTAGGAGGCTGAGACAGGAGGATTCCAGGTTCAAGAACAAGAACCGTCTCAGCGGGGTAGTGAGACTCTTAGCGACCTAGTGAAACCCTGTTTTTGTTTTGTTTTGTTTTTGTTTTTTTGGTGGTACTGGGGATAGAACTCAGGGGAATTCTACCTTCAAACTACACCCCCAGCCCTGTTTTTTATTCTTTATTTTGAAACCAGGTCTCACTGAGTTGCAAAGGGCCTCACTAAGTAGCTGAGGATGTCCGTGAACCATGGTCCTCTGTTCTCAGCCTCCCCAATACTGGGATGACAAGCGTGAGCCACCACGCCCAGCTGAAACCCTGTTTAAAAAAAAGAATAAAAAGGGTTGGTATATAGCTTGGCAGTAGGATGCCCTTGGGTTCAATTCCTAGTACCCCTCCTTCCAAAAAAAAAAAAAAAAGAAAAGAAAAGAAGAGAAAAAAGCTGAGCAATTCTTTAGTAGTATAAACACAAATAGATGTATGTTCAAATTGCTAAACATGAATAGCAATATAAATCCTCAAAACTGACAAGCTGTTTCCATCAGAAAGAATGACTGTTATGCAGCCATTACAAACTGTGTTGCACCCTTTGTATTTAAATCTCTTTTTAAAATTAAACTTTATTTCCACCACAAATGTCTCAATTTTATTCTTTTCAATTACATATATGGGTATCATATATATATATATATATATATATATATATATATATATATATATACACATTTTTTAAATAGGCAAGCATTTGATTTTATTGATGAATATAAGGCTGCTATGGATGCCTTATGTTTACTGGGTACTCAATTTTTATGTTTATTATTTTTCTATTAGCAAATTACTACATAAATATTCTTTCACTAATAACTTGAGTATTTTCTATCATGTTGGATCTAAAATAAGGTCATTGCACTTTCATAAAAATCGGATATCAGGCCTCGTGTGCTGGCAGATGTCCGTAATCTCAGCTACTTGGGCGGCTGTGGCAGAATTGCCAGTTCAAGCCCACCCTAGGGAACCTGGTAGAACCCTGTGTCAGAATTAAAAACTTAAAGGCTGAGGTTGTGGCTTAGTGGTGGAGACTCCTGGATTAACTTCTGGCTCTGCAAAAAAAAAAAAAAAAGAAGGTCAGATTAGGTGATTGTGTTTTCAATTTCTTTGTAGCAAAAAAGAAAATACTAAAATCTGCTTTTTTATTTCCAACATACCTATTTTTTACTTTTTGAAAATGTTAGTTAAGCAAGCAAAGTTTCATGTAAGGGAAGAAGAAAGTCATTTGTGCACGCCAGTAGACTCAATGACTATTTTTCAAAAGAGGGAATGTAATTAACAAATTATTCCTTTATTTATGCTTGAGTTTCAAAACCAATTTTTTTTTTTCTTGGTTTTGGTTCTTTGTACTTTCATACAAGGAACTTAGTAACCATTAATAACTAAAGTTATGTTTGGATGTCAGAAGGAATTCGGATAATGTCGTCAAGAGTAGAATGCCTGTTTTGAAATGTCAGATAAATTGGACAGCTCTTACGTTTTATGCCAAGAAAAGAAATGTAGCCATTAAAGGTTTATATGAAATTGCTTCTGATCAAGCCCTGTGGGTTTCTAATCAGAGTATGAGCAATGCTTCCTAAATAGATACTAGAAGAAAAGAATGATATAGAAGATTGGGACCCGATTTTCAAGGCCTTTGAGTTTAAAACTGAGTCATTGTGCAGATAGCTGGGGGCATTAAAATTGCCAGAGAAGGACATTGTGAGGAGTTGCAGAGAATAACGGGGCTGTTTTATCTAAGTGACTCAAGATGCCTGTGTTGGAGACACTAGTAAGAACAGCAATATTGCAATATTTAGGCAAGAGATACGATTAGCTTTAAGTTGAGTTGTCCTGAATAAAAGATCTAAGTGTAAGGAGCCTAGATTTTTTTTTTTTTTTTAAAAAAAAGGTTGTGGAGCTTAGAATATGGAGGGTGTTCTGGGTGCAGGACTTCATTTCTATAACAGGTAAAAGAGAAGGCACAGCAGGTGAATGATGATCCCTAGGTAGTTGGGAAAATGACAGCTTCATAGATTGAAATAGAAAGTTCTGGATGCACACCAGGTTCAGAGGAGAAATTTCAGCTTCACAGGCATGAATTTGAGGCTCTGGTAGAGACACGGGGTGAGAAAGGTTTTCCAATAATTGAGAGAGCGCAGTTTCAGGAGGCTGTGTTGGCCTGGCAAGAAAGAAGTAATGTCACCTCAGAGGAGACCAGGAGGCCCGGCCGGGGTGAGCCCCGTGGAGAGGGAAGAGCAGGTCTGTGACATGGAGGCTGAAGTTTGGTTTTATTACATGATAGAAAAAGTGGCTTCTGCTTTTACAATTTTTGCTCTCTGAATGTTTAATAATAAGCTAGTTTGTTCAGGCTTAATAAACTAATTCAGTGCTGCCAGGTGTGGTGGCGCACGCTTGTAATCCCTGTGCTTGGGAGGCTGAGACAGGAGGATCGCACAGGTTCGAAGCCAGCCTCAGCTACTCAATGAGGCTCTCCGCAACTTAGTGAGACTCTGTTTCCAAATAAGTATAAAAAATAGGTCTGGGGGTATAGCCTGAAGGTAGAAAGCCCCTGGGTTTCACCCCCAGTACAAACAAACAAACAAACAAATAAATAAATAAATAAATAGAAAGTGCCAGGCGTGGTGGAGCACGCTTGTAATCCCAGCACTTGGGAGGCTGAGACAGGAGGATCACACAGATTCGAAGCCAGCCTCAGCTACTTAGTGAGGCTCTCAGCAACTTAGTGAGACCCTGTTTCCAAATAAAATATAAAATAGGGCTGATCGTATAGCCCAGAGGTAGAAAACCTCTGGGTTCCACCCCCAGTACCACACACACACATACACAAACACACAAAACCTAGTTCAGTGCTTAATAAACTAGTGTTCTCATAAACGCATATATTTCAACTCTTATTAAAGTTAAAGTACTGACTTTAAGTTAGACTATAACGTGTAGGCTGCTCTGGGCCAGCCCTTGGCGGTAATGCTCTCTTTCCAGGATGGATTAACTCAAGGCCAGCTGGTACACTTGTCACTCACTGTGCCGGGCATGTGATTTTTCAAGTGCTGTCTTGTCAATGCCGCTTATTTGAAGTGAAGAAGGACATTATTAAGTTTGCAAAATTATCGTAACTTTTTTTTATCTTCTTTTGTTTCAGCTTCAGCTTCTTTGAAATACAAGTTTCATACTCAGGAGTTCAGTATATGTAAAAATTCTTGTTTTAACTTTTAATTTAATTAAGTTTTAAATTTAATTTTTTAATTAAATGCTTGTAATCCTAGCATTTGGGAGGCTGAGACAGGAGGATCATTTCTCGCGGCCAGCCTCAGCTACTTAGTGAGGCCCTTTGCAACTCAGTGAGACCCTGTTTCAAAATAAAGAATAAAAAATAGGGCAGGGAGTGGAGCTTGGAGGTCGAACGCCCCTGAGTTCCTTCCCTAGACCTGCAAAATAAACCAAAAAATCTTCAATCACGAAAAACAAATGAGTTTGTAGCCATATAGCTGTCAGCTGTGCCTTGGCGACCGTGGGTATTCATCTGAGTTGAAGAAAAACACAGGGCAGCGCTGTCCACACATCTCCAGTGGACTGACCTGGCATGGTCTCACCTGGTAATACTGTTCTCAATGCGGCCCCACCTTGCTTTTGCTGTGCTCGCAGGGCTTCTGAGCCCTCCTCTGGGAAGCGCTGGTGGAGTAGAAGGCTTTGGGAAGATGTCACCGGGCTCCAGGTTTGGCCTCATCGCTGGGTAGCTGGACAGTGGCCGGCGCATCCTTAATCCCTCCGAGTTCCTGTTTACGCCTCTATTGCAGGTGACCCGCCTCCTGGGCCTTGTGTATATGTTAATGCCTTCCTATGGATCCACAGTTCGCCAGTGGAGACTTGGTTCTTTAATGACAGCCAGAAGTTTTCATCATAAATCTGAGACCCTTGGAGTAACAAACCAAGTTTGAAGGGCAAGGCCAGCACAGAGTGGGTGCTGTGTGCCGAGTCCGTGGGCATCAGCACAGCGGGGGCCACTTTTCTGCTTCAGAACATCACACCAGACTCTGTTCTGTCTGTATTTTTCCTACATCTACTTTTCATCCCAGGATTCTTAGATGCCTTAAAACTCCTAGGTAGCTGTGTAGGTTATTTACTGTGCATCAATTTTCATTAGTCCCGTTCTGGCGGTTCCCCTCGAGCCTCACGTCCTCGAGGAGAGCCCCCAGGCGCAGGACGGCCCGCTGTGGGAGCCCAATTTGGTACTGGGGAGAGGCCTGGATCGCTTTCCCCTGTACATCATGCCTTTTCGTTTTATAACTGAAATTGGCCTGGAGCTGTTTGTGTAATAAGAACAGTGCTAACAAAACACGTTTGTTTGTTTGTTTGTTTGTTTGTTTGTTTGCTTGCTTTTTGGTGGTACTGGGGGTGGAACCCAGGGGCTTTCTACCTCCTAGCTATACTCCCAGACCTATTTTCTATTTTATTTGGAAACAGGGTCTCACTAAGTTGCTGAGAGCCTCACTCAGTAGCTGAGGCTGGCTTCGAATCTGTGCGATCCTCCGGTCTCAGCCTCCCAAGCGCGGGGATTACAAGTGTGCGCCCCCACGCCCGGCTAAACACATTTGTTTTTATCCAGCAACCTTGCACGCTCTCCTAGCTGATTGCTGAGGCCTGAGGTTTGTATGTTTTCATGATGGCTCCTCTGCTTATTCTGCTTCTCGTTCAACCACGATGGCTTTCAGAAAAACGCGCGAACACGTTTCCCAGCATGCTGAAAGCATGCATGGGAAGAATCCATCCATCCGAAGTGATGAGGGGCTTCAAGAGGTGGAAGAGAGAGAGGGAGGGAGGGAAGGAGGAGTTTGTAAATACAGGAGAGATGCCACCAAACGACCTTTCTGTTAATAAAATGAGCATAGGTTTATTAAGTGACTGCTATTAGGCCTGCATGAGGTTATAGACTTCATAAAATCTGAGGCACCACCTTGATATTAACTCTTCATTTTATTATTTGTAATATTCATTATCACTATAAGATGTTGTTTAAGCCAGGCTTGGTGGCGCACGCTTGTAATCCCAGTACTTGCGAGGCTGAGACGGGAGAATCTGGGTTCGCGGACAGCCTCAGATACTTAATGAGGCCCTCTGCAACTTAGTGAGACCCTGTTTCAAACTAAAGAATAAAAAATAGGGTTGGAGTTATATCTCGGAAGTAGAATGCACCTAGGTTCCATCCCTAGTACTTCAAATAATAATAATAATAATAATAATAATAATAATAACAACAACAACAACAACAACAACAACAACAACAACAACATCCTGTTGTTTAAAAGTTTTTATTTTGGCCAGGCATGGTGGCACATGCTTGTAATCCCCCTACTTGGGAGGCGGAGACAGGAGGATCACACAGGTTGGCAGGTTCGAAGGCCTTCGCTGGCTTTAGAGACCCTGTTTCCAAATAAAAATATAAAGTAGGTCTGGGAGTGTATCCCGGAGGTAGAAGGGTTCCATCCCCAGTACCACCAAAAAAAAAAAAAAAAATTTTTTTTTTTACTTTGAAATCTCTATACAGAGGAATTTTTTACTTCAATATTGGCTAGTATATGGCATTTTTAGTGTTACTATTAGCACTCATAATTTAGAAATAATCTTTAGGTGCCAGAATATGGGGAGAATCGGTCATATTTCCAAAGTTTCTGAGCTGTTTTTTTTTGTCCTGAGTTAACCTTTTGAGCAATTTAATTTTAATATTTTGACCTTTATGTCAGACTTATTTTAATGCTGTGATTGGTGATTCATACATACATGCACATAGCTCCTGATTCATCCATAGATGCACCAAACACTTGATTCGTTCATACACGCACACATCACTCGATACATGTACACATGTACACATGTCCACAGCACGTGTAGGTTCATGCGTGCAGACAGCCCTTCATTCCTTCATATGTACTTGATTCCTACATGCATGCAGTACTTGATACGTTCATACATGTATCAGCACTTGATTTGTTCATACATATAGCACTTGATATATTCATACATGCATACAGCAGTTGATATGTTCATGCATGTACACAATATGTTCACACGTGCACACAGCACTTGATTAATTCATACATGTATGCATATGCAGTACTTGCTGTATCCCTCTGAGGGAAACTTCTGTGCAGTAACACGCTTACAATTGGGTGCCATTTTGTTTCGATTTTGTGGTGCTGGGGACCGAGCCCGGGGCCTCGCCGACCGCTCCACTGCCTCACTTTACACCTAGAGCCTTTCTGACCACCCGGTATTATTATTTTGAAACACATTTTTTTTTTCGCCAACTAAACTCACAAAGTTTAATACTTCCAGACTTATATCTGGATTTAACACCATTCTTTAAACGATATTGTCTTAAAGGTAAAATTGGCTTCAAAGTACATATTCCTAGAAGTAAAAACATCGCTGTGATTTATAGAACTAAGATCACAAAAGACCTGTAACTTCGAACAATCAGCTTAATCTGATTTTCAACTTAACGGGTTTGGAACAGGAATTTTTGTTTGAAAGAAAGATTGGCTTGTTAACTGAATTATGCAATCATAAGTAAATTTGGTCACAGCTGCTTTTGATATTTTTTGTTGTTGTTGTACACCTGATTGGAAATAACAGGTTTTTGAAAGTATTTTTCCATTTCTTACACTGACACCTAGTGTTCACTATTCCTGATATCTTAACATATTAAATTTTAGTTATTAATAGCTATGAAGATAGATTGATACTCAGCATACTTTTAGAAGCGCACCTGTTCACAGGCCAGTCGTTTTTTTTTTTATTTCTACGACAGTGATGTACTCTTTTTCTAGTCACTTTAATGACATTAATACGGCCCAGTTTCTGAGGCTGAATGCCGAGTTTGAATTTTGTCAAACTCTGAACGAGCATAGAGGTTTAGAGGTAGAAGGAATTTAAAAGATTTTTGTGTGTAAGCGGTTACTGGGGCTCCAACCCGGGACAGTCTATTTCTACAATGTCAGGACACCTCCAGACCCTCCTTTGTTTATTTTTTGTTTTGAAATGGTCCTTGCTAGGTTGCCAAGAGTCTCACTCCTTGCCGAGGCTGTCCTCATACATGCAATCCTCCTGCCTCAGCCTCCCAAATTCTGGGATTATAGGTATGAGCTACCATGTGCACAATTCCTTCAAGTCCCAAGTCCAAATAGATCGTTTTGTTTATGAGAGTTTGATCACGGAGCTATAGAGATAACAGAACCACTTGTATCTGGCAAGCATTAAAGATCTGAAGTGACTCACTGACCAGGAATGAAACAAGGTTGAATTTTTTGTAACTTATGAAATCAGAGACTTTGTGATGTTATGTTTACCATATCCTGTGGGTTCCTAAGAGTGATAAAAAAGCAATTTTGTAGTGATAAAATTTGGACATCTAGATTAGTATCAGATAATTTGCAGTTAAGTAAAAATACGTATTATGTAATTTGAAAAAAAGATTTATGTAGCAAGCAGTTATGATGTCAGAGATACAGATGACTCGTACAGATACATAGAATGAAATCTCTTTAATTATTTTGAATTTAATTATTTTGAAATGTGGATGACTGATACACAGAATGAAAGCTATTTAATTTTTTTGTATATTTCGTGAGAATGGAGTAAAATGAAAGATTTTTACTAAAATTGGACATTTAATTTCTTTTTTTTGAGATTTAAATTTATTTATTGACAAATATTAAAGTACACAAATTCATTTGCACCAAACAAAAACCAAAAAGCTCATACATATAATGAGACAATTTATTTATGGTTGTCACATTTGAAATCAAGTCCCCTTTTCAAAGATCGGTGCATAAGGACTGATTAACCACAAAATTTTCATTTTTAATAACAAAAGCAAAAGTTGACATTTTAGAAAGGAGATTTAGTTTCAGAATGAAAGTAATGCTCTCGTTTCAAAAAATAAAAAATTTCTAAAATGTAAATAGAAAGGTTAATTACATAGAAAAAATATTACACATCTTAAAAGCAAAAAAGGTACTTTAATTATATCAGACCTAAGATTAATCCAAGCATAATAACTATCCATGTATATAATATGGAGGTAAGTGAGCATTCAGACTCCCTGTATGTTAATTTTATTTCCTAGCTCAGTAAAAAGTGATAATGCTTTCATGATAAATTACATATAATGCAAGATAATTTTTAGCAGTAATTTCTCTGAAAGATGGGGAAAACTTAAGGCAAAATCCTACCAAGCAAAGTACACTATGAAGCATAGAGTGACCACATGTTCTCAAAGTCAAAATGTGGACTTTCATTTAAATTTTAAGTTAGCAGACTGCTTAGTTAATCCAGACAGTAAGCAAAGCAGAATGAGGCAAGAAATAAGGGGAGAGTCTTAACTGCTAATATCCCACTTTGGCCTCAGCTTCTCTTTTGAATTTTTTTTTTTTTTTTAAATACCGAGGATGGAACTCAGAGACATTCTCCCTGAGCTACATCCCCAGTCCTATTTTTTGGTCTTTTTATTTTGAAACAGGGTCTCACTGAGTTGCAAAGGGCCTCACTAAGGAGCTGAGGCTGTCCGCGAACCGTGATCCTCTGGTCTCAGCCTCCCGAATGCTGGGATGACAAGCGTGCCCCACCACGCCCGGCTTCTCTTTTGAATTCTTACCAAATATACAGTTAAAGAAAGTCTGCTCATTCCCAGTGCAAGGATGGAAAATAAAACCTTGTCACTCACTTGTTCCACTAACATTTCCTATAAAAATGAAGAGGTCTGGGACTATAACCCAGTGGTAGAGCTCTTGCCTACTGTGTTCAAGGCCCTAGGTTCAATTCCCAGAACCACACACAAAAAGTAAAACATGAAGAGAAATTTAAGGAAACATATACTTCTGCCTCATGTGATTTCGGACAATCTTAAATAATATAGTAATATAAGAATATATTACTTATATATTACAAATTACAATTTGTAATATTCTTATATTTGTGATATTCATATTACAAATAATAAGACTATTCCCTTCCAAAACACTATCTGAATTAAACTCCTAGTTAAACTCCCTGTAAACTAAATTTTTATACTCAGGTAATAACTTTTCATCTACCTTTTAATTTTCTTTTGTGGTACTGTGAATAGAACCTAGGGTTATTTTACCTCTAAGCTACATTCTCAGCCCTTTTTACTTATTTTTTTGTTCTCTTCCTAAGTAGAATATATTTACGAAATAGGATCTTCCTAAGCTGCTGAGGCTGACATCGAACCTATGATTCTTCTGTCTCAGTCTCCCAAGTAGTGGGATTACATGTGTGCACCACCATGCCCGGCTTCAGCTACCTTTAAATATAGAACAATTTTCTCCTCAATCCTCCAAAATCCCACGTAAAAGGATGAAAGTATCTCCCATATGTAGACGAAGAAACAAAGTTAAGATTAAATGGTATATACATATATATGAGTGACAGGTCATGCCATCAACAGACTGGGACAGAGTGTAACCTGCTCCTCCATAAATGTGTTAAAGACACAAATAAATATCAACGAAGTGATTAAATAGCAAGCCTGGTCTTATCTTCAACATAAATTAGAGTGGAAGGGGAAGTACTTGATCAAAAACATTCAACATAAAACTTGAGGAATTAGGATGGGGCTCAGTGGTGGACCACTTGCCTAACAAGCACGAGGCCCTGAGTTCAAACCTCAGCACTGACAGAAACAAACAAACAAACAGAAACTTCATATCCTAATTCTAGGAATTCTTACATTCTACTTTTCAACTTATTATAAATAGGTACACAAATGTACACAGGACACACACCATTTACCATGTAACATAATTATGTTTCTAGTTAAGAAACTGGTCACCCCTGAGGTGAGAAGTACCAGGAAACAGAGGGGAAAGACAGGAGAAGCCTGGGTCTTTATTATGTAGTTTACTACTAAGCTGATTCTGGAATCATCCACCTCCAGACTCCCTGCTGTGAGAGATAATTACTTGTATTTGTTTTTTTTTTTTTAAACTACAGAAAGGAGAGCGCATAAAGTTTTACATAGGACTCATTAAAAATAGTTCAAAACGCAAGTCTTATGAGTATGGAGCTATGAAGACACACAAGGCCGAAGGATCTGGAAACATTTTGGCCGTCTGTAGTCTTCGGAAAGATTAGAGTACTCAAAAACTCTTTGACCTTTTCAACCAGACTTTCATGCAAGTCTTCATTAACATGCAGTGTTAAGACAGGCACCTCTTGTAGATAATCAAAGTTGGTTTTCAGTGTTCTGTGCAGGAGCCAACTTTCATGTTTATAGCGAAGCTCCTCTAAATATTCAAGAGGAATGTCTTGCTCTTCATTTCTTCCTCGTAAATATATTCTACTTAAGCATTTCTCTGGAGTAGCTCTAAGATAAGTGATCCCATCCAATTCAAGTCTTTGGCCAAACTGATCATTCATCCAGTCATGCCAGTCTTGATATATTGTCCACTCTGTTTCATTCATGCAGTCAGATTCATACAAATCAGATGCAAAAATATACCTGTCACTATACACAGATCGTTCAAAAAATAATACAGGCTTCTCCGCATCTTTGAGCTTCCCACTGAGCGAGGCAAGTTGAGCTCTTATTCGACTGAGACAGGCATATGACTAGAAGGTGAAAGACCATCGTTCAGGTTTTTCATACATCATCTGAAGAACATTCCCACCACTTTTCTGAGATGTTGTCAGTTCCTCAAATTCATCTTGAGTCCTTTGAACATTGCACCATCTGGCAACAGGTTCAGGAACCACTTCCCAATCTTCACACACTTGTTTAAGGATATTCACAAATGTTGACTTCCCTGCAGTGATGTTCCCCTCGATGGAGATTTTCTTGATGTGAGTCCCCTCTGAGCTGCTGGCCGGAGAAGGGCAGCTTCTCTTGGGTGGGGTGGCCATCCTGGTCCTCGGGCGGCCGACGCGCGGGGCTGGGCCCATTTAATTTATTTGTAACATTTAATTTATGTGTAGGCTTACAAAGTCAGTTGCAAAGACTTAATGTCATTTTCAAGAGACTTGTTGCAAACTTCAGAGTAAGTTTGAATATTCAAACGTATTTTTCCGTGGAATGAGTTCTCATATCTAAAAACTAAATATTTTACATGTAAATATAGTAATTGGTGTGTTTTTATAATGGTTACAATTTTAACACATTTGTATTTTATTCCTATCTCATAAACTATTATTTTTATAATTCAAGAATATCTTTTCCCTAAACAAGCAAGAATGATCTTTTCTGGATCCATCCATCAGGTGTTCACTGATCACCTGTTACCTGACAGACACTGTCCTAGACAGACTCAGGAGGTAAAGTGGCCAGTGAAATTCTCATTCGTGTTACCAGGGTAAATGCAAAAGGAAGGATAGAGAAATGTAGGAAAATATAAGAGGAAAGGGTAGAAATTTTCATTAACATTTGATAAAATTTTTTGTATGTTTTTCTCCTGACCCCTTTTGGGATATATTTCATTAACAACTGAGTAATGATTATTTTTTCAGAGTGTTCAGATTCAGACAAGAATGAACCAAGTTCTTAGAAATGAGATGCTGAGACTCTGTAGTCCATCCGTAGCATGTGACACAAGCCCAGAAGGGACTCGCCAGATAAAGCACAGGGAGGTCGGTGTGGATGGGAATGTGGAATACCTAGTGTTTTTCTTGGTGGGTTGAAATTTGGGAATTCCACATATATTCATCCTGAGTAGAAATTGGAACAGAAGTAAACGTTGTGCATAAATATTTGGTTTTTATGAGTGTATAGATACCTCGGAATATTAGATATTTCTGTCTTCCTGTTGCAGAGCAGGACAGAGTAAGATTTTCAATCACACTGATTCCTCCTGGCACTTACAAGGAATGCACAGAGCCGGGCGTGGGGGCCACGCTCCTCATCCCAGCTCCTGGGAGGCTGAGACAGGAGGATCGCGGTTCGCAGACAGCCTCAGCTACTTAGTGAGACCCTGTTCCAAAATAAAGAATAAAAAATAGGGCTGGGAGGGGGGGTGTAACTCAGAGGTAAAATGCCCCTGGATTCCATCCCTAGTACAGAGAGAGAGAGAGAGAGAGAGAGAGAGAGAGAGAGAGAGAGAGAGAGAGAGAAAGTAGAAGATGCACTCTTTATTTGCAAGTGAAAAGTGACTTCCATTGTGTTTAGATTGCTTATTTCATTTAAAAGGCCAAATAAGAATAAAAGCAGGGCAATAGCTCACACACAGCTGAAAGTTCATTTGGGTCATTCCCACTCCCCCCACCCCCCTTTTGGTTCCAGGTGCAAAAATTGGCTGAAATTGCTAAGGCAGGCAGTTATTTTAGAATAGTTTCTGGTTTAATGTTTTAGCAGGCCCAGGAGTAAAATATTCTCCAACTACTGCGATTTTTTTTTCTACTCTTAAGGTAGAACTGTTCAAAATAGATGTGGATGCAGATGTGACAGAGGGAAAACCCTGCTTTCTGGGTTATAAGGAGAGGGATTCAGGCTGGATACAGATGACCAGACACCCTGTCGTCTGAGACCTGTTGATAAGTGGGCATGGTGGCACACAGGCTTGTAATCCCATCATTTGGAATCTGAGGCAGGAAGATTACGGTTCCAGGACAGCCTCATCTACTTAGTGAGGCCCTTTGCAACTCAGTGAGTTTCAATATAAAGAATCAAAAATAGGGTTGGGGGTGTAGCCTGGAGACGTAGAAAGTCCCTGGTTCCATCCCCAGTACTGCAAAAAAAAAAATAAAAAATAATAATAATAATAAAACAACTATTGATAAATGCACCAAGTATCGTTTTCGGGCCATATATACGATGGTACGTAAAACAAAATCACTGCTCTCATGGTGCATATGTTATGGTGTGCAACAAATAGGATAAGAAGGAAATGATACAGGAAAAGGAAGGAGGGTAATAAAGTTAGATGACCTCAGGAGGTGACCCCTGTGCTCGTGAAGGGGAGCGCCACCCACTGGAAGAGGGAGGGAGCGCAGGCAGTGCTTCTGCGCATGTGCAGGGCGTGGGGGTGGGGACCAGCGGTCCAATGGGGTTTGATTTTTACGATGGCCCCAAAGGAGGTGCAAACAAGTTAGAAATGAGGGTAAAGGGAGAAATCAAGAAGGATTTATAGAATTTTTACTCAAGAAGGTAGATGAATGACAGTTTTATAGTTAAAAAAAAAAGTGTTTCATACCAAGTGTGTTGAAGTTGAGATGTCTATAAGCAATCTACATGGTGGAGTTGAGCGGGCAGTTACATCTATGGCCAGGATTCTTGGCAGAGTTTTGCACTACGAATATTTAGCTCGTAGCTCAGAAATACTTCAGGTTCAGTTCAAGGCGCTACAGTACAGTGAATATCTTTAAGTAGCATTGACTTTTTTTGTCTCTCAGGGCATATAAAAGATTGGTTTATACTTGTTTTAGTCCATTTTCTGTTGCCATAACAAATAGCCAAGTCTGGATACTTTTTAAAGATGGAGATGACCACACACCCTGTCATCTAAGACCTGTTGATAAGCTGGGCCAAGTGGCGCAGGTTTGGAATCCCAGCATTCGGAGGCTGTGAGGACAGCCTCAGTTGCTTAGCGAGGCTCTTTGCAACTCAGTGAGCTCTTTAAAAGAAGAGTTTTGTTAGCTCACAGTTCTGGAGGTTAAGAACTGGCACTGGCATCTGCTTGGCCCTGGTGAGGTTCTCATGACAGATGGCATCAAAGTGCCAGTAGTGTGTGTGCAAGTCATGTGCCGAGCCTAGAACTAAGATGTGGGCTGGGCTCGCTGTTTATATAACAACCCGTTTGTTAGGGTTCAGAGTTAGAATGTCCCCCAGATCTTGGTTGCTGAGGAGGGGTCCTGGGGTTTGGCCTTGGGGACTATCTAGCCCCCTCTCCCCAGCCCCTTGCTCTCTCTCTTCCTCGGCTCCTGATGTGAGCACAGATGCTCCCCTACTACTCTTTTTCATCTTCCTGTTGCCAGTCTCTGAGCTCCACAGACTTCAGCTGACCTCACATGGACTGAAGCCTGCAGAACCGTGAGCAGACAAATCTCCCTTCCTCCATGCTGTGGTGGACAGGTGCTGTGAGTCCCACAGTGAGATTGCTGGGTGAAACACCATTCTCAAGGGAACAGTCTCACCCCTCAGGGCATGGCCCACTCGGAGACTGCATTCATCCATTATGACAGTGGAGCCCTCGGTGACCACATTACTTCTCAAGACGCCCCGACTCTTGAAGATTTCACCACCTCAACATCGCCATACTGGGCACTGATCGTCCAACATATTCCTTTTTGTGTGATATACTCAAGCCATTTCCAAACCATAGGAGCCTATTAAGTGTGCAGTCACATTAAGTCCAAGAAAGGAACGGGCATAGAATACCTTATTACTAAAAATGCTAGCAATCATCTGAGCCTTCAGGGAGTTGTAATCCTGGGTAAGAGTCTTTCCTTGATACTGACGGCCGCTGACTGATCACGGTGGTGGTTGCCAAGTTTTAGGAGAACGTGGGAATTTTTAAATTAAGCATTGGAATGATGCGGCAGCTTCTTAAATTAAGACACTGGGATATGCTCTGTTGGTTGACTCTTCCTTCCATGGGAGATTTCCCCAGAGACTTCTCAGATGCCAGGTGGCCTTTCACTGACAGGAGAGCTGCTTTTGAAGCCGGAGTCTGCCCCCTCAGAGCCGGCCACTGCTTTGCGGCCTGTGCGTACGTAGAACTGAAGTATTCTGCTGTCACCCCGGGGGAGTTGACAGCCTCTGCTCCGGCAGTCAATTCCATCCTAAAAAGCACCTGCTTTGCTCGTGCATTCAAGTCATATCATGAGATTTCAACAACTCGGTCACATTTTCGGGTTCTTTTAAGTCTAGTTGTCTTCCTGTGTTTACCATACCTGCGGTTCCCGCCTCCCCTGAACTTGGACCTCTGGGAGTCACCCATGCGTGGTGCTAGCAACCGCCTCCAAGCTCCTAGCAATGGTGATGCTCTGACCACCTCCCCTGGGTCATGAATGCTCCCAGTGACATCTAGAATAGTGAATCCTTTCGAGAAGATTTTCAATTTACTTTGATGTGATCCATCAGAGAACTCCCTGTCTATAATAGCTAGAGCCTTATGCAACACATTTTTTAAGTATTAAGAGTTGAAAATAAATATGGCTCCTTGACTCATGAGTCGCGCCTAATTGGAGTGCTAGCAGGCATGAACAACTCGACTTTGGCTATCCTTTCTTGTTAGAGCTCTTCGGCAGCCAGGTACATGCCCAGTGAGTCATATTTGAAAGGAACCTTTTTTTCTGAACAGTAGGAGGTCTCACTATTGAACCAGATTGTGGACAGATGCACCATCAGCCAGGCCTTGTTCTTCCAGCTGGAGACCAAACGCAAAGTAGATTTAGTCTAATGCATAAGGGCCATGGGACTTGGGGAATGGTAAGAGCATTTGCTCCAACTTACAGTCTCCAGCTGTGTTGGGCACTATGAAGAGAGCCAGCCTATCTTAAAACTTTGAAGCCATGCATTGACTTTTCTTCTCTACCTGTGAAAAGTCCCGGATGGCAGATTCAGATTCTTCTAATCCAGGGCTGTTTCATCCACCTTGGTAGGGTAGCAGACTATTGTAGCTAGCTAGGTCTTCTAGATAACTTGTTCTACACCAGTACTCACTGCCTATCCCTACACCGTGTGCGTGCGTGTGTGTGTGTGTGTGTGTGTGTGTGTGTGTGTGTGTGTGTGTGTGTGTTTTACTGGGGGTTGAACCCAGAGGGCTCTTACCTCTAGGTTATTTCCCCAGCTCCTTTAATTTTTTTGCTTTGAAATAAGTCCTAGCTAGGTTGCGGATTGCAGGTTCACAGCTGGCCTTGAACCTGCCATCCCCCTCTATTCTCAGCCTCCCGAGTACCTGAATTGCAGGCATGTGCCACCGGCCCCACGGCTGCGCACTCTTGTGTTATCCGTTGTGGCTGTTTTCCTTAATCCTCACCAGCTGTTACTGCGCAGGCTTCGTCTGTGGCTTCCTCACCTCTCCTGCTAATTGCTGGGTGTGAGTTGTGTGAATCCAGACAAATGCACAAGTAAATGACTGTCATGGGGAAAAAGAGTTCTGGGACAAAAAACCTGACATCGAAACAGTTAAATTTTACCTGATCTATTTTAGTCAATCCAATGTTCAGCTCAAATCTTGAGTATTTTCTTTCTGCGTGGGCTCCTTACCCAGTGCCTGCCTTCTCAACTCCTCTCTCTCTCCCTTTCCCCCCCCCCTCTCTCTCTCGTAGATCTGGGGGTAGAACCCAGGGGCATTTGGCCTCCGAGCTACACCCCCTGCCCTATTTTTTAGTCTTTATTTTGAACCAGGGTCTCACTAAGTTGCGGAGGGCCTCACTAAGTAGCTGAGGCTGGCCGCAAACCGCGATCCTCCTGTCTCAGCCTCCCGAATGCTGAGATTACAAGCGTGCGCCACCGCGCCCCACCTTGCCCCCTCTTTTTATTCTGCTTCTTAAGGAGTGAAAGTAGCTTTTCTTTTCAGTTCTCTAAGTACAGCTGATTGTGATATGCAGAAATGCAGGAAATTAGTAAAAGAGAATCATTCAGTTTGGACTGATATTTGTTCTGAGGTCGTCATCATGGCTCTTTTGAAGACCACCCTTTGGCATTTCTTCTTACCATCATGTGCACACATAAGTTTATCATTTTAAAGAAATGATTATATCGTATAAACAGTTTGTGTCCATTTGTTCCTGTCTCTCCCACCCTCCCCTTCTCTCCTTCCTAACGGTCAAGGTGGCGCGGAGCTGGAATCATGCCCCCATGTGCCAAGCACTTTTCTGCTCCTTGCTGTTTATACTTCACATTGTTTCATCCTATTTCAGTCTGCGGAATTATCATAAAGTGCCCAGATACTTCTTATGGAAGGCCCTTTCCTTCTATTCTGATTTTTTTTGCTACTTTAAGCAGCTGGTATTTTAGTAGAAATTCTTTTAACACCTGTTATTTTCTGCTAAATTCTCCAGTGGAACTGCAAAACATAAAGCATGTTCGTAAATACCATCTTTAGACGTATTCTAACCGTTTTTATTTTCCTTACTTTATTAGTTGGTAGGCATTCCACCCGCCTTGCATGGCCCGAGGACGCCATGATACCTCTCTGCCGCGCCCGCCGTTTCCATTTCTCTGCGGGTGCGATGTGAGGACTTAGCTGCACTTTTTCAGCCTCTTGAACTTGTTGCTGTGTGACCAGCCTATTTAAAGCATCACCGATTTTTGCTGTTAGATGTTATTTGTGGTTTTTATTATCCAATTGAAGTATTTTGGTTTATTGGAAATAACCTCTCCATTAGAATGCTGTGATCAAGCCAGGCGTAGTGGCACGCACCTGCAATCCGAGAACTCGGGAGGCTGAGACAGGAGGAGCGCAGGCTGGCTTTCACCCTGAGCAACTTAGTGAAACCCTGTTTCAGAATAAAGAATAAAATATCGGGCTGGGGTGTAGCTCGGAGGTAGAATGCACCTGGGTTCAATCTCCAGTATCTAAAAAAAAAAAGTGTTAATCAGTCGTTACTATATATAAATAGTTCACTTATATTTTTATGTAGTTTAGAAGTTTTAAGACCTGGGCGTGGTGGCGCATGCTTGTAACCCCAGTACTTGGGAGGCTGAGGCAGGAGGATCACACAGGTTCAAAGCCAGCCTTCATTTCCATTTCTCCATTAGTTCCACATGAGGACTTACCTGCACGTTTTTTAGTGCCTTGAATTTGTTGCTCTGTGAATGGCCTATTTAATGAGGCCTGCTTAATGAGGCTTTCAGAAACTTAGCGAGACCCTGTTTCCAAATAAAATATAAAATAAGTCTGGTAGTATAGCAGGCCCCTGGGTTCCATCCCCAGTACCACACACACACACAAAAAAAGTTTTAAGGAAGACTGCTAAATTTTAATATCTACTTTATTATCATAGATATATATTTATGGCTATATATTTCTTTTTTTCCTTGAATCTTTTTTATTTGGGGGAGGCGTGGACTGGAATGGAAGCCTGGGATGTTCTACCTCCGAGCTACACTGTAGCTCTATTTTTATTTTTTATTTGAAACAGGGTTTCCCTAAGTTGCTAAAAAGCCTTGCCAAGTCTCTGAGGTTGACTTGGAACCTGTCATCCTCCTGTCCCAGCCTCCCAAGTGCTGGGATTACAGGTGTTTTCTGATATGGAAAATCTCTTGCAGTCCTGAAACAATTTCATCTTAGTGTGTAGAGTGTGATTCTTTTGAATATTACTGGATTCCATTTGGTAGTATTTTATTGAGTCTTTACCATTTTAAGTTTCTCCTAGTTACTGTCTATATCAGATTTTTAGAAAAATTGTTGTGGCTTCATAAGGTAAATTGGGAAGCACTCCACTATTTCTTTGAGATTAGAATAGTTTAAACTTGGAATTGTATTTAAATACTAGTCTGAAACTATCTGTGGAATCTTTCTTTTTTTGCAGTACTGGGGATTGAACCCAGGGGCATTCTATCTCCGAGCTACACCCCCTGCCCTCTTTTTTATTCTTCATTTTGAAACAGGTCTCACTTAGTTTCAGAGGGCCTCACTAAGTAGCTGAGGCTGGCCGTGAACCTGCAATCCTCCTCTCTCAGCCTCCCAAGTATTAGGATTACACGCATGCACTACCACACCCGACCGTGGAAGCTCTTTAACACAGATTCTTTCATGATAATTGGTCTGGTCATGATTTTTACTTCTAAGTGTAACTTTTACAGTTTATGTTTTGCTAGGTGCGATGGTTAATTTTATGTGTCATTCTGATTTTGTTGAAGCCTATCAGATGGCTTGGTAAATGCTATTTCCAGTTGGGTCAACCGTGAAAGTGTTTCTGGAAGAGATCGGCATTTAAATAAATAAAGAAGCTCACTCCCACAAGGCACATAGTCATCATCCAATCTCCTGAGGTCCTAGACAGAGAAAACAACGGAGGAAGAAGGGTGGCTTTGCCTCTGTTTGTGCTGGCCATCTCTTCCCTTGGCCTTGGGTAATCCACCACCAGCTTCCCTGTTCTCTCTTGTGTGCTCTTGTCTGAGGGCCTTCCGCACTTTCACTGCTGTGTAGCGTTTCGAGCTTGTTGCCATGGCTACAGTTGCTGGTCCTCTCCCCCGTCCCTGTCCACCTTTCCCTCTGGTTTAAGTCATAGCTGCTGGAAACAGAAGGTTACTCTTCAGCGTCACTCACAACCAGGTGTTTCTGGTGATAAGTCTGTAAAATTGTGTGTGTGGGGGGGGGTAATTTTACTTCACAGGGAACTGCCTTTTCTCCTTTTTGTCTGAAATTCAGGGTGGATACCTGAACCTCCAGAAACCATCATGTTTTAAAAGATGACTTGCCCTAATAAGTGATTATAGCAAAATTGCAAGATATAAGGATAATACATACAGTAATCTGCATTGCTTTGTACAAGCAATAGGTATCTACATGCAGAAAAAAATCTAGATACGATCTTTACAAAAAATAACTCACATGTAACAGAGACCTAGATAAAATTTAGATAAAATCTAGAAAATACTATGCATCTACATGCAGAAAAAACCTAGATATAATCTTTGTAAAAATATAGCTGACAATGTAACAGAGACCCAAAAAAGGAAACTATAAAGGTCCTAGAAAATGACGTAGGAGAAAATCTAGATGACCTTAGGCTGCTTGATGACCTTTTGGTTTCAAAACTTGATCCATGAAAGAAAGAATTGATAAACTGGACTCCATTAAAATCAAGATATTTTGCTCTGAGTAAAATACTGTCAAAATAAATGAAAGCAAACAAGCCACAGGATGGGAGAAAATATTTGTAAAAGATGTGTCTGATGAAGGACAGCTATCAAAAACATACAGAGAAAGAAATTCAGTAATAAGAAAAGAGCCTTATTAAAAAGTGAGCAAGAAACTTTAATGGACAACTTGGGGGAAAACATACATAAATGGAAAATGAGCTTATGTAGGAAGATGTTTCACACCATATATCATCAAAGAAATGCAAACTCAAACAATAAATTTATACTATATAACTAGTAATATCTTTTAATACATGGAACTGACCACCCCAGTGCTGGCGAGGATGCAGCAGGAACTCTCTCTATAATTCCTGCCTGGCTGGGATGAAAAATGGTAGAGTCTCTTTGGAGGATAGTTTGATGGTTTCTTGTATTAGAGTTATATTATACTTATATATAAGTATATATAGTTTTAAATACAGTTATATATATACACACACATACACTTAAACTTCTATTACAGTTATAATACTGAACTTTAGAATCCAGCTGTTGCACTCCGTCCTATTTATCCACGGAGATGAAAACTTAGGCCCACACAAATCTGCACACAGATGTTTGAACAACTTTATTTGTCGTCGCCCACATGTGAGAGGGCCAAGGTGTCCTTCAGTATGTGAATGAATGAATAAAGTGTGGTCCGTTTAGACAATGGGATTGTCTTTATTCACTGCTTAACAAATTGGTTTCAAGTTTTGAAATAAAAGGAGGAAACTTAAATGCACACTATTGATAAGTAATTAGAAAAGGCTATGAACTGTGATTCCAGCTCTGTGACATTCTGGAAGAGTCAAAACTATGGCGATGGTTAAAAAAAAAAAAAACCCACTAGATTAAAAAGAAACAAAACCTCTAAGCCTGGCGTGGTGGTGCACACTTGTAATCTCAGCATTCGGGAGGCTGAGACTGGAGGATCGCGGTTCACGGACAGCCTCAGCTACTTAGTGAGGCCCTCTGCAACTCAGTGAGACCCTGTTTCGAAATAAAGAATAAGAAATAGGGCTGGGGATGTCGCTCAGAGGTCGAATGCCCCTGGTTCCATCCCCAATACAAAAAAAAAAAAATCCACTAGTGGCTCTCGGGGTTGTGGGAAGAAAAGAGGACAGGCAGAACCCTGAGGATTCAAGGGCAGAGAAGCTATGCTGTATGATATTAAGACGATAGATCCGCGCCATTGTAAGTTTGTCCACTCCCATGTGATATGAAACACCAAGAGTGAGTCCTACGTAAACTCTGGGCGCTCGGTGATCGTGACGCGCCCCGTGGCTTGGTCAGTTCTAGCAAACGCACCTCTTGGGGGGAGCCGGGCCATGGAAGGGCTAGGCGTATGTGGGACTTGGGGAACACGGAATCTGGTACTTGGCACTCACTTCTTCTGTGAACCTTAAATTGCTGTTAAAGTCTATCATGTTATCACATGCTAAAATGACTTTGGGGTGCAAGCTCGCCTTGGGGTGAGCCGAGGTTGTTGATGACATCCAGAGCCATCACAGCACCACAGGGGCTACCTGGTTTGTTGTTGTGATTTGTTTTTGTTCTTTTCTGCCCAAGAAGAAAACAAGCTTTCACTTATTTATTTATTCATTCATTCATTCATTCATTCATTCATTTTTTTATAGGAAATTGGACCCAGGGATGTTCTATTATGGGCTGCATTTCCAGCCCTTTTGGTATATATATTGAAACAGGGTCTCACTAAGTTGCTAAGGCTGGTCTCAGATCTGCCACCCTCCTGTCTCAGCCTCCCATGAACTGGCATACAGACGTGCATCACAGGCGCCTGGCTATGGCGGTAATATTTTGGTAATTTCAGTTTAAACTCTGACATGCAGCTGCTGCTGCTTTTTTTTTTTTTTTTTTTTTTTTTACTATCTATAGTCAGTAAGAGGTTTAGTTTCCCCTTTGCTCCCTCAAGAGCGTGCTAAGTATTTTGGTGCTTTTACAATAATTTTTAAATTTCTTATCTTCTCGCAGTGTGGAAAGAGAGTAGAACCTTTCACTTTTGTACATTTAAAATCTGTTCAAAGTGTGTGTGTATGCGTTGTCTTTCGGTTTCTCTTTAGTATCTAGTCTTAATGAGTTAGCATCTTCAATATTTCTTCTTGTTGATTTTTGAGTTTTCCTGTATTAGTTAAAATAAATATAGAATAAAATAGTGATTTGCGGTTTGCAAAATGGATCTATATCAATTCATGTCTAAATATCAATGTAATATATTAAGCTAACTAATATAAAATATATCCCATACCATATTTTGACAAACATTTCTTTCTAACAACCTGGACCACCAAGTTCAATTTTAGAATTACCCAACTTACACAGTTTGATGCTGTATGTTATGGTACCCGCGTCCATCTCCCTTCCCAACCTTTCTCCGTGATGAAGGGTAGCTCACACATGGACCTGGAACCCCATCCTTGGCATCCATCTCAGGCTTAGGAGGCACACCCTCGGCTTGGTCCAACCTCAAGACACTGTGCCCTGTAAAGAGCCCTTTAAGGTCTAGAATGTGGGAGTACTTGAGACGACCTTGAAAATTGTCTAGCTTCACGTGGACTCTGCATTCCCTGGGCTTCACCTCAACCCTACAGAGGAAGCTATCAATTCGCTCAACCTCTGCCTTGCTTCCTGCTTTTTATGCTTAACCCTGGAATGATTGGCCCGGGGTCCCTCTTGCTTTATCTTCTTTGCGTTTGAAGCCTCCCAGGTTTCAATTCTACCTCCTGGACAGTGCTAGGTTTTTTTTGGTTTTTTTTGTTTGTTTGTTTGTTTTTTGGTGGTACTGGGGGTGGAACCCAGAGGCTTTCTACCTCCAGGCTATACTCCCAGACCATTTAATATTTTATTTGGAAACAGGGTCTCTCACTAAGTTGCTGAGAGCCTCACTAAGTAGCTGAGGCTGGCTTCGAACCCATGCGATCCTCCTGTCTCAGCCTCCCAAGCGCGGGGATTAGCAGCGTGCGCCACCACACCCGGCAGTGCTAGTCTTCGTATGCATTGGATCGTTGTTTTCTTGCTCTTTCCATCCATCTAATTTTGTTTAATTTCTATCTTTTAGGAATTCCTCGAAGTTTGGGTCCATTAATGCCTTTCCTTATTTTCTAGGATTATTTTGATTTCTTCCCCCTCCCCCCAAACACAGGAGTGTATATCCTCAGCTTGCTGTGACCTAAATTGCTAAAAAATTTTAGCTATTTTAGGCAGAAAGAAAAGTTAAGGCATAGGCTGTTGGCCATTTTAATCTTTAATTGTTTACTTTTGTGCTTATTGGATTTTTAGCGATGAGGTGACCTTTGAATACATTTCTGAAAAATATCCTTAGCATTTCCCATACCACCATGGCCCTGGTTCTGCAGAAATAAAGGTTTTATTGGTTTATCCTATCAATACTTCATAAGCACCTATCACAAGGGTCTTGTGTTAGGCCCTGTAGAGATTGGCTTCTGCCTTGGGGGAGGGGCCAGAGGCCACAGGGGCTGCAATGTGTTTGGGAATGAATGCAGGAGCCATGCAGATGGCCTGCCTCACAGGCTCAGAGAGGAAGAAAGGGCTCCTTCCTCCAAGAATCAGGGAAAGCTTCCTGGAGGAAGTCATTCTTAGGCTGGTCTTGGAAGTACTCCTTAAGACAGTGGAAGGTGCAGGCAGGAGAGACGTTCCAGAAAAATAGAAGTAGTGCACTTTGAGGCCGATGTGGCGTGTGTGGAAAGAGAGAAATGGAAATAAAAATTAAAAAGCTATCGCTGTATCTAGTAGAAGCTGAGGGCCATGTAAAAGCCTGAGTTCCCTTTTCAGCCGGTGTTTTTGAGGTAACCTGATATCAGTACATGGATTAGTTAGGGGCAGAGAGATCATTGCTGTGGGGGTCGGGGGAGCATGAGACCAGAGCGCCTAGACTCCCAGGGCTTTACATTGTACGAAAGCATTAATGTTCTTCTGCAGGCTGCAACTTAAAACCATTTCAACAGAAGAAGGGAGTTAATAATGAATCGTGTCCACTTAGCCTTTTAAACCCTTTTGCTATTGACAAGAAGCCTTCGAGTCTGACCTTGCTGGCCAGTGTAAATGGGAAGACCCTGTTGGGATCCCAGGATCCCATCCTGCTCACGCTGTTCCCACCCACTTCTTTTAGCATATGCTTTAGAATCCCAGACACGGGGACAAGGAGAACATCCCCATCTGGTAGTCATTGCCTGTAGGATGTGGAACGTGTGTGTGTGTCTTCTGCAAGTTAAACTTTTAATGTCAAACAAAAGCTGATCAAAACCGGCTGTAAAATTGTTGCGTAGTTCAGGTTTTATACAGTCAGCGTTGGGTTACCAATTCACATGGCTGCATGTCTGAAGTCTAAGAAAATGAGGTAAATCTTTTCCTTTTATTAAAATTAGTGTAATCGTGATTTTATAGTTAACACAACTTTAATTGTTTCCCTGCTTGGCAGGAAAATTTAATGCAGTTGGCATCACCGTGTATGTATTTCATACATCTTGGAGAAATAATGGTTCATTTATTGACTATATGTGCCGCTATTAATATATTTGGGGTGTAGTCAAAATAAAAACAGTAAGTAGGTTGAAATGTAATTCTCTAATTTAAAGTTATGAGGTTGGTAAATGTAGAAACTTGCCAGCTAAACATGTAACACGCCATTAACTACATTATGTGAACTAATTATATAGATATTGAAAATTGTTCTAGTAATACCCCCTTTGACACATGGCGTTTATTACAATCCGAAGTACACACCGTTATAATTTTAGATCATTATTATTTATGATGAGAAATGACTCAGAGAACTTTAAATCAAGAAGACCCCACTCCCTACCCCCTTAATTGAATTTAGAGGAATTGTGGAAATTGAGAGAACTCGGAATTCATCCTTGGCAGTGTTTTACATAGTACTGGGACACAGTGTATGTTAAATAATAATAGTTCCTTCTGTCTGGAACTTGGCAGATTCCATATAAATAACAATTTTGAAATCGCAGAAGCACACAGATTTCTAACAGCACATACTTGTGAAAGACCTGTATGTAACACAACCGTATCGAGGACTTGCTATCAGGAGGTGGAATTTCACGATGAACAAATGTACCGGGTCACATAATGACTCAGGCGTAACAATCTAAGCCGAAGACAGTATGCATTTCTCTCCCTGAAAATATTTTGAAACTCAGAGGTTGTTTTGCTGATGATTAACACTGTTTTGTTAGAAATGTTCTAGGCTAGAGAAACCTAAGTATTGCTCATAAATGCCATGTAGGCAGAGAAGTCGAGGCCAGTTCTGATCATCAAGCTGTGGCCGAAAATCAAGTAGCAGCGCGTCTGTGGAGTCAGTGCCACTGCTGGGATGGAGCGTCTCCTGGGCCTGGTTAGCATCCCATCAAGGCAGATATGCCTAAGTGTACACATACTTTATAGATATGACATATCTTAATTCTATTCTGATAGGGCATGGGACCCTGCTATCTTCTGAGAATTGACCAGTTATCATTCCTTAGAGAAATTTAAAGAATGTTTTTCTTTAATCATGGTATGTTTTATTTATGTTTAACATTATATCAGTCTAAATCAGGTTCCGTGTGAGTGTGTGTGTGTGTGTGTGTGTGTGTGTGCATGCGTTTGTGCATGTGTAATTGAGATTGAACCCAGGGGGCATTCTACCTCCCAGCTACATCTCCAGCCCTTTTTATTTTGAAGCTGGGTCTAAGTTGTTGAGGCTGTCCTTGAACCTGTGATCTTCCTGGCTCAGCCTCCCAAGTACTGAGATTACTGGATTATAGGTGTGCAGTGTAACACCTACCTAAGCATGCTCCATTTTAACACAAAAATAAATGATTTAGAGCACTAGCACATACTAGGAACTCAGTAGATATGTTTGTGAAATTACTTATTAATCAAAAAAGGCTTAATTATATTTGTTAATTGCATTTAATGCTTCTTAGACTACGTGTGTGTGTGTGTATATATATATATATATATGACATTATATGTGTGTAACACAGATATGCAGATCCTAGGTGCACAACTGAGGGAGTTTTGATAATTCTGCATTCCCCTGAAACCACTTTCCCAGACAAATGATGAAGTGGCCGTTGCTTTAGGAAAGGTCCTTTGCAGGCACAGGTGTCCCCAGGGCTCCCGGGTGGCTCCTGTCATCTTGGCTTTACCGATGCATTCTTGTGTTCCATATAAATGGTATTACACGGCGTGAGCTGTATGTGA
Organism: Muscardinus avellanarius; assembly: GCF_963383645.1. Classification (NCBI taxonomy): domain Eukaryota; kingdom Metazoa; phylum Chordata; class Mammalia; order Rodentia; family Gliridae; genus Muscardinus; species Muscardinus avellanarius. The sequence goes on along the minus strand of NC_137794.1, from coordinate 4,632,181 downwards.
GTGATTGTCATTTCTGCTTCTCTAGTGATAGGTGGTGTTGAGCGCCTCTAACTTTCACGCCATTCACGCACGTCATTTGACGAGGCCAACTGATCAGAATGTTTGCCTTTTTTATTATTAGTAGCAGCACCTTCCATGGTTTATTCCGTCAATCTCTGTGTGCCCCAAGTTGATGGAGGGTTTCTCTTAGCTTTCTTGAAGGTGTCTTTCTCATTACGACCTTTACCATAAGTGTCCGATTCACCAAATTCCTTTCTGCGTACAGAAAGCGATGATGTGGGGGCTTCTTTTTATTCCATCCAGCTGTTCCAGAAACATTTGTTACCCTTGTTCCTGCAACACTTTTGGGCATGGCGAAGGCCGTGCAACTCAAGTTCCGCCTGTGGTGATGGCATTCGTTAACATTGCTGTTCTCTTGGCTTCTTTGGGTTTAATTACTTTGCTCATTAAGGAGCTTTTCTTAGGCATTCGTTAACTCTCACACTTAAGCCACTAGTGAAACTACTAAGCCATGTCTTGTGTAGCATTTCAACAAGTCGGTGTCGTTAAGCATCCGTTTTCCGTTCTCTTTCGTGGAGCTATCCAGAGACTGATTCGTTTTGCTAGTATGGAGCGAGCTATAGCTGAATTCGTTTCTGACTTCTGTAGCCACCTTTCCTCTTAGTCTCTCTCTGGTTGTTCCCTTTTCCTGCCCTTTTCAGGAAAGAAGTAGCTGAACAGAAGGACATGAACCCCAGTACTTCACAAAGCAAGTCATAGATCTAAATAGCTGAGTTTTTAGAACCTGATGCCCCTCACTTTTGCAGGTGTCAGATATGGTGCGTAACAAATGGGTGGAGCTGGTCGGCTTTTCTGTGTGAGACTTCCTAGGAGCCCGTGCTTGTTTGGGGAGACATGCGATGACTCCCGTAGGCAGGGTGTCTGGGGAGGGCTCTGGAATGCCTGTGCACACTGAGCTTGTGTGCTGGAGTACGAGATCTTTGCCGGCACCATTGACGTTGAGTGGATCGTCTGCTTCTCTTTCTCCACTTTGACTGCTTACTCCTTCTCAATAACTCCAAGTGCGTGCAGAACCAAGTTCACAGATTAATGATGTTCAGTGGATACACCAGGGGAAAGAAAGACAGGGAAATAAAACATTGGCTGCATTTATTTATTTCAATAAACTTGAAACTTTTGCAAAATAGGAAGCTGCATTTAGTGGAGATTCATGTCTTTCTGATAATATACCCATTTTACTACTTTTGTTTTGTTTTGTTGGTGGTGGTACTGGGGTTCCTGGAAACCCTTCTACCTCTGGGCCACACTCCCAGACCTACTATATATATATATATATATATTTTTTTTTTTTTTTTAATTTGGAAACAGGGTCTCTTAAGCCAGCACAGCTGGCTTCGAACCTGCGCGATCCTCCTTTCTTTGCCTCCCAAGCACAGGGATTACAAGTGTGCGCCACTACGCCTGGTGCATTTTACTTCTTTTGTATTTCCTAAAAGAATAAACAGCATACTGAGAACATCTTTTTTTTTTTTTTCTTTTTTCTTTTGCATTACAGGGAATTAAAGCCAGCAACATTCTGCCTCCAAGCTACATCCCCAGCCCTATTTTTTTGTTCTTTATTTTGCAACCAGGTCTCACTACGTTGCAGAGGGTGTCACTAAGTAGCTGAGGCCGGCTGCAAGCCCGCAGTCCTCCAGTCTCAGCCTCCCGAGTGCTGGGATTACAAGCATCCGCCGCCGTGCCTGGCAGGAAGCATCCTTTTAGTGCCTGGGTTCTTTCCTTTTTGTTGAGATTGTTTTGACAGTGCAGTGGACGTCGTGCTCATTTGGGGGATGGCTGGCAGGAGATGTGTGCTGCTTGGACAGCTGCCCCGTTGCCTCTAACGTCCTTGGTGGCTTTCGATGCAGCGAGCAGAGCTGTTGGCTGTACACTGGCGATTATACTTCCATGTCTTCACTGTGCTTCGCGAAGAGAAGTTGCTTTCATTGGGGGATTAAAGGATTTTATTTTCCCCGCTCTTGTCCACACCTAAACCAGAAGCACACCCCTCGGAACATCAAATAAGATGAGCACGGATCCTGTATGTAGCTTCTGGACTAGCTTTAGGGGAGTTAGGAAGACCAGAAACCACCTCTGTGATCTAAAACTTCTATGCAGTTCTCATAAAGTTCAACATATTATACCTCCAGTCCGGACAGTGACTATTCTTGGGAAAACATGAGTATTATGGGTAACAGTGGTCTTTTTCTCCTAACAATTTCCTGACGATGAGATGTTATTACCAAAGGAGTCATAGCTGATGAAAACAAGTAGATGTTCTTCTGTCCTCTGGGTAACTTTGAAGCTGGTTCAGTTAGAAGTCTTCTTTGAAAATGACTGCGATGTATTCGTGATGGCTTTGCCCAGTATGGCCATTTTTGGGTACACCTACAACTATAAAGGATGTTTCTGCCAGGCACGGTGGCGGATGCTTATAATCCCAGCACTTGGGAGGCTGAGACTGGAGGACTGCGGGCTTGCAGCCAGCCTCAGCTACTTAGTGAGACCCTCTGCAACTTAGTGTACCCAGAAGGTTACAAGGCCGCTCTGGGCTTCCTAGTGGTTCTGTCCTCTGTAGACATATTTAAGCTGATGAAATGTGATTAGTGTGTTTTTCCTTCATCTCAAGACCTACGGAAAGAAGATAACTCAGTATCACCATTGGCATACTGTGTAAAAAAATGAATCCAATTCAGTAGCTATGCCTTTATTTTCCAAATGAGAGTTTTGGGAAATATCATTTGTCAAGTTAAAGCGTGGATTCTGTGGTGGTTTCCTTTCACTCTGCTAACATCTTTCAGATTCTTCCGTATAGTGCCGAGGCCGTTAATCTTTCAAACTCCAGGCAAAAACTTTCTACCAAATGGAAAAGCAACTGTGAGTATACTATTTCTTTCCACTAGTTTACATATATTAATACGGATTATACTTACATCATTTTCCCTCCAAACACTTTGTAAACCAAGCCACATATGCCATGCCCATTTATTTATAGGGGCCCATAAAGCTAAGTAGTACTAAGACCACAGGGCCATCTTTCTCCTCACTCTCTCTTCCTACAACTATAAAACTAGCTCATGCGGTGGAATCTGGATCTCAATATTAGCTCCTCCTGTCTCTTCCCCTTCTAACACATACTATGACTTGACCATGCCGCTTCTTCTGGCTTGGAATACTAGAATGCTTTTTAAAAATGATTTTATCAGTGCTTGGTAATTATACATCGTAATGAGATTCAAAGCAATACAGTCACACCTGCACACAGCACTTGGAGTATTTCCTCCTGCCTCCCCATCCGTGGCAGTGGCATTGGTCCAGATGTCCTCACGCACAAACAGAACATTATTGGATCTGATTCCCGCCTCACACCTTCCTTTCTCTACTCTCTCCCCTCCCCAGCCCCATCCTCTATTCTAGCGATCTCTCTCTCATTTATCTGCGGTCTCTCTTGTTTCTTATTTCTCCTCTAGCTCCCGCACGAGAGAGAACATACCCCTCTTCGCTTACTGAGACCGGCTGATCTCACTTAACCTGACGGCGTCTAGTCGCATCCATTTTCCTGCATATGATACATTTTTGTTCTTTGTGGCTGAGTCAAACTCCATTATATGTACATGTGATATTTTCTTTACCCATTCGTGAGCTGTTCACCTGGCTGTTTCTGTCACTTAGTTATTCTGAATAGTGCTGCTGTAAACACGGGCGTGCCTGCGTCACTACAGTATTCTGACTTTAATTCTCTTGAAAACGTCCTGAGGAGGATGGCTCGGCCATGGTGGGTTCATCTCTGGTTTCCTTGGGGAACTGATCTCCATAGTGGTGGTTACACTGATTTATAATCCCACCAACCGTGTATATGAGTTCCCATCTTCCCACATCCTTGCCAGAATTTATTATTGTTTTTATCCTTGTTGATCGCCATTCTAACCGGGGTTAGATGGAATCTTCGTGTAGTTTCGATTTGCATTTCCTTGGTTACAAATGACGCTGAACATTTCTCATATATTTGTTGGCCATCCGCATTTCACTTTTTTGAGAAGTGTCCATGTACTTTCATTCCTCACTTTTTGACTGGGTTATTTTATTCTATATTGTTTTTTGGTGCTAAGGTTTGTGAGTTCTTTCCCTATTCTAAATATTCGTTCTGCTGGCAAAGACTTTCTGCATTCTGCAGGTTCACTCTTTTTGCCCTTGATGGTTTCCTTTGCTGCACAGAAATTTTTAACTTAATGCCACCTCATTTATTGATTCTTGGTTTTATTTCATGACATTTAGAGCTCTTACTGATTGGTTGAGACTTCCTCACTAAGACCTCTAAAGCTCAGGAAGGAGGATGTGATTTAACACCTTTTTTTTTTTTTTTTTTTTTTAGTGGTACTGGGGTTCCTGGAAGCCCTTCTACCTCCGGGCTACACTCCCAGACCTATTTTTATATTTTTATTTGGAAACAGGGTCTCTCTTTTTTTTTTTTTTTTGTGGTACTGGGGTTCCTGGAAGCCCTTCTACCTCTGGGCTACACTCCCAGACCTATTTTTACATTTTCATTTTGGAAACAGGGTCTCCTAAGCCAGCGCGCGCGGCTGGCTTCGAACCTGCGTGATCCTCCTGTCTCTGCCTCCCAAGCGCGGGGATTACAAGCGTGCGCCACCATGCCCGGCGGAAACAGGGTCTCTTAAGCCAGCGCGGCTGGCTTCGAACCTGCGCGATCCTCCTGTCTCCGCCTCCCAAGCACGGGGATGACAAGCGTGCCCACCACGGCCAGACGATTTAACACCTTTTGCACTGAATTTTGGTTCCTCTGCTGACTTAATTCACACAGGAGACCATTGTGGGGCTCGGCTTGCGGCCATGTCTTATGACCTTTATCGGTTTTTGATGACAGGGTTTTGTTTCCCAGCTTTTAATTTATTCTTTTATATTTACATATCCTGTGTGATACTTATATTGACCCTCTGCTATGCTCTAGATATTGTAAAGGATACGTGGAATCATAGATGAAAGTTATAAAGTACAAATAAGAAGCTGGGTCTGCCATGACGCCCCATTTAACATGTGGCGGCTGTAATGTTTGCAGTCACCGCACATTATACTGGTGAAAAATTGGTCTAGGAAGTATAACTTTATATCATTTACCACCATACTCTGGATTTATACTTTAAAATAGAGCTTATCATTGTATGGTTTCATATATATAGTGTGTGTGTGGTGGTACTGGGGTTCCTGGAAGCCCTTCTACCTCCGGGCTACACTCTCAGACCTATTTTATACTTTTTTTTTTTTTTTTTTTTTGGAAACAGGGTCTCTTAAGCCAGCACAACTGGCTTCGAACCTAGGAGATCCTCCTATCTCCGCCTCCCAAATGCAGGGATGACAAGCGTGCGCCACCACGCCCGGCTGGTTTCATAATTTTGGCAGTACTGTCTTATTTTACTTCCTAAGTTCGTTTGTAAGAGCTGAGCTTTGTTTTTCCCTAGTAGTATTATAACTTTGAGTTTGCGTTGGCTGGGTTGAAATAATTTACAAGAGGACTCTCCACCCTGTGGCCCCACTGTAAGTGCCAGATAAGGCATATTTCATGCAGAATTTTTGCTTGCCTTATACTTAGAAGTGAATTTATTTTGGATTCTGTCCAAGCTGTTTAAGAAAATTTGGATATCAAATAACATTTTAATTTTAACAGTGTATAAGTGTTCATACTACACATTATCACCCAACCGATTCCCTTTCAATTTGAATTTGGGTTCTTGCCAGAATAACACTTCATGGATAAAAAGCTGTACGCACCACAACTGATTTTGGAATGTAACTTTGAGTTTATAGCTAAAAACAATAGCTACCTTTTCAAACGTATCATAGCTGCAATTCTTTTATATATGAGCATCACCTGTGGTATTGGTCTAGTATTGATTTATATGTTCAGAGATGATGCGCTTAAGATATTCTTACCAATGGGGATGGGCCCATTGCTAATTTTTCCCATTGTTAGTAGTACCAAATCCTATCTGTACTATACTTTGTCTGTAGATACATGCCTCTGATAAGATTTAGTTTATTAATTAGGCACAGAATAATTTTAACAGTGTACTGTAGCGAAAGTTACGTGACTATGGTTTTTCTCTCTCAAAATATGGCAGTATCCTCACCCTTCTTGTGATGGCGTGAGACAAGGCAGTGCATAGCTGATGGGACGGAGGGAGGAGGGAGGCATGGGCGTTGTGCTATCGCATCAGCCTGCCGCACAAAGGGCAGTGAAGGCAAACGCAGGAGGCCTGCCACAGCCCCGTGACCACCAAGGTGGCCAGCAAATGGCCAACACGTGGACACCATGTATGGCCCGGGGACCTGACAAAAAGAAGCCCTGGGTGGGATGAGGTGGGGTACCTCAAGAGTTCATGATACTACCCAGGATGACGCACAATTTAAAACTTAAGGATTTCTACATTTCTGGAATTTTCTGGAATTTTCCATTTCTTATTTTTGAGGCAAGTGTATCTGAAGCTGTGGGAAGTGAAACCATGGCTAAGGAGAACTTAACGTTAAAAAGCTCAAAATTATAAAATGTATGAGACCTTTAAAAGCATAAATAATGTGGGCGTGGTGGCGCACGCTTGTAATCCCAGCATTGGGGAGGCAGAGACCGGAGGATCACGGTTCACGGACAGCCTCAGCTACTTAGTAATACTGTCCTTCGCAACTCAGTGACACCCTGTTTCAGAAAGAAATAGGGCTGGGGGTGTAGCTCGGAGGTACAATGCCCCCGTGTTCCATCCTTTGTACCATAAAAAGCATAAATAATCCCTGATTTTTGAATAGATTACATTACAGTGAGGTTGAGTCCATTCTTTGTAGAAGTCGCCATACCCGAATGCTGAAGGAAAGGATGAGAGAGATATAAATCCCACCATCCTGATTCTTTTTATATTATAATCTACGACATGTCTTAAATATAAATGCCATAAAAGCATATAAAGTACTTATTGACCCAAGGGAGAGATCAGATCTACTTAAAAGATCAGGGCTGGGGATTTAATGTAGAGAGTGTGCTTAGCATATGTAGTATGCCCTGGGATCGGACCCAGCACCACCACAAAACAAAATGGCAACAAAGACAACATTTAAAAAAACAGACTGGGAGTTTGGGGGTGAGTCTTAAAAGATAAGTGAGAATTTGAGTGGAAAGATGGATGAATCGAGAGGGCAGTTATTCAAAGCCAGAGCAACAGAGGGTACACACTTGTGAATATGGGTAATTTAACTGACTAGTAAACAGTGAGTAGTGAGTTTGGCTGGAACTAAGAATGAGGTAGGGGAAGCCGAGCATGGTGGCGCACGCTTGTCATCCCAGTACTTGGGAGGCTGAGACAGGAGGATCTCAGTTCGAGGACAGCCTCAACTACTTCGTGAGGCCCTCTGAAACTTGGTGAGCCTTGTTTCAAAATAAAGAATAAAAAATAGGACTGGGGGTGTAGCTTGGAGGTAGAATGCCCCTGGGTACTGTCCCCCGTACTGCAAATTAAATAAATAAGTAAATAAAAAATACATGGAATGAGATTGGGGGGAAAGGGTCATATAATTGGACACTCTAGAGCTGTGTCTTTCAATGGCGGTCACACTCTCCTTTTAACAGGAAGGCCAAGACCTTGAGAGAAAATCAGTGCGCTGCATACCTACGTGGAGTTCTGATAAGCCTTCTCAAGGGGATGCACTCCTGACTTCATTCAAAGTCACTCTGTAGGAAATAGAGCTCTTAGCTGGACGCGGCGGTGCACACCTGTAATCCTAGCCCTCTGGAGGCAGAGCACCCCCGGTTCAACCCCTGTATCCTCTCCCCCAACACACACACATAAAAAGCAAAAGCAAACAACAACAACAACAACAACAACAACAACAACAACAACAAAACTCCCAGCATTCTTTATGCCAGATGGGATACTAAGTACTCTGCATGTGTTATTAGAATAACCCTCCCAGCAGGATGTGCGCAACATTCTTTTCTAAAGACGATATTTGGTATGCATGTGTTGAGTGAGTAAAGGAGTTTGAAAGGGGAATTGTGGCTAGTGTTGTCCCAGCTTTCCAGATGAAGAATCTAAGGGACAAAACCTTAAGTGTAAGAAATCAAGGGTCAAATTGCTAAAAACGTGTGTGTTTTCCAGAAACGGGCCGGTGTGGGGCTTTGTGTCATGTATGGGGGGGCTCTAAGCTCTTCACGAGGATTATTTTGTTTTACCTGGTTATGTGTCTACCTTCAAGTCTTCTCACCTTTTCAATAACAAAGTGTTTAAAACCTGAATATACTTCCTTTCCAAATAATCCAAAAATTCACATTAAAGGTTTTCTTTTCAAAAGGCAGTTCTTTAAAATGTTTTCACATCCATTTCCATGTCCAGAAATACATTTTTAACGTAGATAACTAACGTAGACCACCATCTGATTGGCACTGTTTCCTGGACATAACTAAAACCGAGCGAGTGTTTTCCAGTAGCGTTTAAGTGAAATATTCTCAGTAGTGACCATCCCAGAGTTACAGAAGTTCTGTCTGAAACTGCTTTAATACTCGTGTGCTTCAGCCATTCTTTTCTTTAGCTTTTTTTGTCCCTTGTTTGTGATTCTACTAATTAGTTAAAATTACCCTCCTCCCCCACTCACCCCCCATACACACATGGCGGCTTTCCCAGCAGCTTGTCAGCTGGGGTGATGGTCTTTCCCAAATCCAGCTTTGACAAGTGTTTACTGTCTCTGTTCACCAACCCAGTAATTAAACTTTGTGTTCTAGGTCCTGTAAAATATTTGCTTATCAGTTGTCCAAATAGACCTTTTTGCCCCCAAATAAGAGACAAATGGCAATTGAGAAGACCAGGTTACATTGAGCGGCCCAGTCAACACTGCCACCCTTGCTCCTGACCCCAGCTACAGAGGTTAAACCCTGGCCCAGCGTGTCCTGTGTCCCGCTGCACGCGGGAAGATTCATTTTTGTGTCATCATGATACTTTTTATGTCCAATTTATTTTTAAGAAAAAATACTGATTTTTCTTCTAAATTATTTTTATTGGTGCATTATATTCAAACATCATACTGGGGTAAAAAACTTGTGTGTACAAACATGTACACATCGCTGATTTAACCCCTACCCAATTCCCACCCCATTCCCTCCCCGTCCCTCCCTCCCTTGCTTGGCTTAGTGGTTGACTTCGATATGTTTAAGTACATTGTGTGTTTTAGAGAGTTTCCTCTTCCTCCCTCCTTTCTCCTCCTTTAGGTTGTCTTGTTTGCTCCTCTATAGGATTTCCTCTTTCCTCCTATGACTCATTTCTCCCTAACTCTCACATATTAGGGAAAGCATCTGATTTCTTATTTTTTGTGACTGACTAATCTCACTTAGCATAATGCCCTCCAGTTCCATCCAAGGAAAAAATACTGATTTTTCTAAGTGAGCATTTTTGATAACTTGGCTTTATTTAATGTAGTTTTACATAGGCTTAGAAAGAAGATTATAAAATATGGTAAAGTTCAAATCACTGATTTCTAGGAATAAATGACCAAAACTTAGTTCTATTGTAAGTTGAACTTTAAATAGAACATGATTGTCAAAGGAAATCATTTACACTTTTCTATTTATTCTCTGCCTTGAAAAGGCAGATAACATTCTCATGCATTCCCACTAGTAATTTAAAAGACAAATAGCGTTTACTTTTTAGAATATTACTGTTTCCCTAAGATATCTTTTTCATTATTATTAACATACTTTTTAGATTTTTAGAAAGAAGATAGTATGTTTTAGAGCTGTTTGAAGCTCATTGAAATACATGCTTCAAATCTTGTTGTCAAAGTCCAACACCTGAGCCCCTCACAGATGTTTTTTATTCGTTGTTTTTTGTTTTGTTTTGTTTGTTTGTTTTCTCCCGTGTTTGGGGACACACGGTCCTCATTCCATACCTGGTATATACATTTTTTTAATTGTGACTTTCAAATAACATACTGTAGCGTGCTATTTCAGAATCTTCACCACTTTGGGGGTTATTGTTGTTTCTACAATTTCTGTTTACTTAGTACCTTCACTAATTCTCTAAAGTCTGTTCCTTCACTTCTTCGTATAGTCGTTGAAGTCTGCTCAGTGTTTCTTTGTTATTTGCTTTTATTATTAAGCCTGAGTCCCTACTGATTGTCCCGTGGTGAGCAAATTTGGTGGCCGACGCATCTGTAATAAAAGACAGATTGACAATGAAAAAACACACGAATTCATTTGCTATAAATTTTCATAACATAAAACCCTTCATAAATAAGACCCACAGAAACAGGGAAAACTTTTATTTTGTGCCACATTTCAAGAGTGGGCCATTGTGCCGAAGTGTGCTTGGACGAAGAAGGGGTGTGGGCTAGCGGTGGCGAGCAGGTCGCAAGTCGTGTGTGTTCAGACCCTCCTTGGTGTCTTCCTTGCCATTCCTTCCTGTCAGGTGGGGTAGAATCCTCTCCTTGAGGGATCTCAGGGGAGAGAGGGAGGGAGGTGATCGGCGTGACCTTCTCAGGGCTTATGACTTGTTTCAGTGAGAACGAGGCAGGCAAGGTAGGAGTGGCCTTTGGACTTCCCATGTTCTTCCCTTCCAACCCGCCACGTTTGGCGTGGTGGCTCTTGGATCCCATCATGCTGATTTCTCAGCTGCTAAGGCACCACATCTTTTGGCAGATTGTCCTGGCCCCATCAGTTATTTTCTGCAGATCTCCATTTTTAATTTTTTGGTTTACTTTTTGCTTGCTACACTTACAGACTTGGCCGTGATGTTGATTTTCCTGATTACTTGGTACCAGTTCCTATTGCATTCTTTGTTTTCTTTTTTTTTATTGTTGTTTTATTTTGATCTGTTTTACCTAGCAGAGCTGGGGATTGGATGCCCTTGCTGTAGGAACACTCTACCACTGAGCTACATACGTCCCCAGCCCCAAATTGCTATTGTTTTGAGTTTTCCTATCACACTCCAAACCTTTTTGCCAGCAGCAGCAGCAACACAACCTACAACTGGTGGGAAAGAGGTCACTGGCTGCAGCCCTAATTAACATACCACACACCGTTCTTACCACCGGTCAGTCATTTTTCTTGGCTCGGGGCTTTACAGTTGTCTTTTGCCTTTGGTTATTCTCCAGAGTTCTGAAATGGTTGTTCTCAATCACTTTGCCAGATTTTTTAAGATTTTTCTTTTGGGTAGAGTGTGTTGAGCTCACGCCGCCATTCCTCAACTCCTATGGTATTTAATATTAGGAAATAGTAAGGTCCTCCAGACTGGTGTTTGAGAGAGATGTGAACTTTCAGCCCTCCTAGTTCCAATATGTATCGTGAAGGCTAATTTACAAAAATCTTCCAAGGTAAAAGAAGCAGCATAGAAGTTAATTTTCAGTACAGATTCCTGCGCACATATTGCAACCAGAGTCTGCTGTGAGAGTCACGCCCTTCTTCCTGGCTTGACGTAATCAACAACTACTAGCCATTTAATCCAGCGAGTCTGTATATGAGGCCTTCGTCGAAGCCCTCACCAAAGAGTTCCCAGAGTTCCATTATCCGTAGGGAGGATGTAGGAGTAAAGGGAAATTTTCCCTCTGCCCCCTGAAGGTCCATTGGAATAAACTAATAAAGACAGATTAAATGGAGAAAAGGCAAGCACACTTAATACTGTGCAAAGTGGGAAAAGTCACAGCACAGAAAAAAGTTACGGGTGTTTTGATACCCAGCAGTCTAATGGATTCAGCAGCTTCCACCCCTTTTTTTTGTTCTTTTTTGATACTGAGGATGGAACTCAGGAGCATTCTACTTCCAAGCTATACCCACGGTACTTGTTTATTTGTTCGTTTGTTACTGGGGATTGAACACGGGGCATTCTGCCTCTGAGCTACATCCCCAGCCCTTTTTATTTTACTTTTTTATTTTGAAACAAGGTCTCGCTAAGCCTCTGAGGCTCTCTAGGTTTCTGAGGCTGGCTTCAAACCTACAATTCTCTGATCTCAGCCTCCCAAGTACTGGGATTTCAGCTGTGTACCACCATACTCCTTTTTCTAGAGAGAGAAAACTGGGAATAGAGACACTAAAGGATTTTTTGCAAAATATGCAGCGTCCTGGGACAGAATCTGTTGAGCCCACATAACAGACCGTGGGTTGTAAATGACTCCCCAGGGGATAAAATAAGATGGGAGGACCACCATGGATGATGAAGTCCGTCCCAGCATGTTGACAGAATTCACTCCTCCTGTGCCGAGTTTTATCTCTTCTGGTTAATGAAATGTCTGTGAAAGCTGCAGGCTCAGTGATCATCTTGTGGCAAGCCAGGTGAGGTGCAAGGGAGAAGGAAGGGTATCTGCAGGAAGGGCATCCTCTGCTCCCTGGAGCTGCCGCAACAGGAGGGCAGGCGGGGCAGCCTGGGCCCCCAGCAAGGCCTGTTAATCTCCTGGAGTGGAAATGGACTTGGCATGCAAAATAGTAAGAAGAAGAAGAAGTGATATTTTGGGCCTCATCCTTGGAGCCAGAGCTAATCTCTCAGAGGCAGCCGAACTAGAGAGAGAGAGAAGCAAGCCTTCTCCCGTGTGTCCCTACCATCGGGTTGTCCTGAACTGAGCCATTAGAGTAAACCTGGAGACACAAGGAAACATCCTCCTGCCTTTTGTGAATCTATCTAGCAAATCACAAAGCCCGAGGCAAGTGTCCCCCGACTTACAGACAACTGGTTAGAAGCAGTTTATAGCCTAGGACCTGGGATTGGCGCTGAGGATGGAGAAGCAGCGGGACTGAGCCCACAGCTGTGGGGTCTGGGCTGTCCTTGATAGAATGAATTGACCCCTTGCACAGGCCGGAGCTGGAGAATTGCCTCGTGGGAAGGGAAAGCCCACACATTGGGCACAGACGTATGGTGTGAGTATAAGGAATAGTTTTATCTTTGAAATACAAATATTAAATTTGGGCCATTTTAAGGCATGTACATATCTTTGGGCATCCAAATTTTATATAAGAAAGGTGGGTTGTTTTAATATGAATAACGATTTCTATTCATTTATTTCTTCCCACCTTTAATCACCAAATACTTATTGAGTACCTACTGTATGTCACACACTGTTCCAGGGGCTAGGGCTAGGGATATTTCCTTGAAAACAAAACAAAAATCCTGACCTTTGCAGAGTTAACATTCTCCTGGTGTAACTGTTTTTCGAGTGCTTACTGTGTGACGATGTGTTCGGTGTTTGATAAATATTCCTTCATTGAATTCTGCCCATCGTCCTGAATTCAGTCAAGCAACTTAGGTTCAAATAGGAGTGGGAATGGATGGGATACGGCATAAGGAATAGGCAGACACCGCGCCCCAGTCGTAGGCCATTGTTGCGTGCAGAGCTGGTATTATCAATTTAAGGCAATTTTTTCAAGAGAAATAGAAAGTCTTTTTTTATTATTTTGAAAAAAATTTCCACCAATAAAGTGGACTTGGTATGAAATCTCTGATTTTAAGTTTGCAAGATAATTTTAAATTTTAGTAACTATATACCAGCCAACACAAACATATTCCCAGGCGAGGGTCGATACGAGGGGTGGAGTTTTATATGCCCTGTTCACAGCTCCGTTATTATGGGTCTACCAGTGTTTGCTTAGACACTTATGGTACCTCAGACATGCATCTGAACCCAAGCCCCTCAGCTCGTCTAAGTGTTGTTGGTTGGCAGGTGTTTTGGGTCTCCTGTGGGAGTCTGCCTTCCACCCAGCTGATGACACGAAACACCAGGCCGTCGTGTTTGGCTTCTGTCGCTCTCCCCCAGCCCCTCCCTGCTCATTCTTACATGCGTCAGACATACCTTCCCCTTGTTTACGGCTCAGCGATGCCTGTTTCTTCTCTCCAACCCTCTTCCTCGCCCTTCCCATCCTGAGCTCTCCTGCACATTCACGTCTGGTCGTCCCGAGGGTCAGGACCACAGTATAGTTGTTTTTTGCATTCCCAGGCTCTGGTGTAGTGTCCAGGACACCACTCAGGAGTTTGGGGTAAGGTATAGTTTTATGTATTTATTTCCCACGACTGTGGGACTAAGGTAATGTCTGTTAGTAATAACGGGGCATTTTCTAAGAGCTGTATTTATGTAAAAGATTTGTTTTGCTATTACTTTAAATTTGGTTAAATGAGAGTGTCTGAGTCAAAGGTGTTTAATTATGTTGACAATCATCCTCCACTCAGAAATGCAGACTGTATGGAATTCTACCATTTGTATAACTGGGTTTCTTTTTTTTTTTCAAAACTATTTTAAGATATTCATGCCATAATTTTGGAAATTATACTCAGCACATTCCAAACTTGTCACAAGTATGTATCTGTAACAGTCTTTTTTAGTTCATGTCACCTTCTGATAAAGGAAAATCATATCCCTTCTTAAGTTTCTACTTAAATTTCAGAAGGAGGCGAACAGCATGGCTTAAACAAATCATGGCACTGTTATTTTAAGCACACTTTTAAAACTCAGAACTACCTAATTTCAGAAAATGTTTGAAATCTTCTGTCACTGACTCTCTTCAAGAGAACAGTTTGTTCACCTCCCTCCTATAACTGTACCTGAAAGAACATCGTTCCAGCAGACAGTGACAGCAGGTCACCACCTCTGGTTTCTCACAGTATTAATCTGGCTCTTCTTTCAGTCGCAGTTCCTGTTAGGATTCTTGGTCGTTTCTGAAGCCATAGATTGATCCTTCCAATGGCCAGGCCTCCCAGGTTTTTCTACTTTAAGAGCTATAAGGAGTAGAATTCAGTGGAAATGATTTAGTCAAGAGGTAATTGTAGTGAAGTTTTTTTATTGTTTTCGTTTCCTTATCTGGACTGCGCAGTGAACAATTAAGGTGTTAATATATACTTACGTATACCCCTGTTTGTTGCGGCCCTTACAGTTGGGTCTAGCTGCTGCCTCTGGCAGATATGAGTCTGTTTGCCAATGGGCAGAAAAGATAGTGCCAGGCAAGTCCTGAAATGTTATTAAGTTGCTACAGGGGAGGGGTTCTTAATAACAAGGTCTACCTAGCATGAAGTATTTAACATTTCCTGCCCCTTGAAAAATATACATTTTTATAAAATGAAAACCATAATAAATGTTTTGAATATTAAAACTTAACCTACAGAGGGAAAAAAAAGAAATATTTATTCACAGAATATGAAATTTTTTTATAAAGAGGTCCTTAGTCTTCATTTTATGGAGGTAAAATTGGAGTTCCAGGAAGGAAAGGTGACTGTTGGCTTGGCGTCAGGCATAGACCTGACTTTCCCTTGTCCTCTGTAATGACATGCTTTGGGGGCTGGCTCGTCACATGGAGCAGCGGCTCCATTGGAAGTCTCGGAATAAGGATCGTCCTAAGGATCCGTGGACGATCCAGCACCAGATGGCTGGAGAAAGATCTCTGGCTCATTGGGCCATCTTTTCTTCTCATTCCATTTTTAAGCTCTTTTTATTTATTTATTTTTTTGTGTGTGTGGTATTGGGGTGGAACCCAGAGGCTTTCTACCTCTGGGCTATACTCCCAGACCTATTTTATATTTTATTTGGAAACAGGGTCTCACTAAGTTGCTGAG
Source organism: Muscardinus avellanarius (assembly GCF_963383645.1). Taxonomy (NCBI): domain Eukaryota; kingdom Metazoa; phylum Chordata; class Mammalia; order Rodentia; family Gliridae; genus Muscardinus; species Muscardinus avellanarius. Next base: position 4,616,570 of record NC_137794.1, on the reverse strand, counting down.
AGCCTCACTAAGTAGCTGAGGCTGGCTTCAAACCTGTGCGATCTTCCTGTCTCAGCCTCCCAAGCGCAGGGATTACAAGCGTGCGCCACCACACCCGGTTGTAAAATTTTTTTAATTGACAAAAACTGTTCCTATTTGCCACATACTGCACAGGAATCAACTCGAGATGGATCAAAGACTTAGAAATTAGACCAGAGACTGTGAAGTTATTAGAGGAGGGCGTAGGCTCAGCACTCCAACATACAGGCACAGGCAGTAACTTTCTCAACAAGACCTCCAAACACAGAAAGTTTTTTATTTTTTATCAGGGTCTCACTAAGTTGCCGAGGCTGCCTGTGAGCCTGCGATCCTCCTGTCTCAGTCTCCCAAAGTACTGGGATTCCAAGCGTGCACCACCACGCCCAGCTAGCCCATCTTTATTGAGTGTACTTTAGGTGGTTTTCAATACTTTTGATATTTCCACCATTTCATACTTGAATATTTATTAAGTGGAGTTTAATAATCTCCACATTTCTCTCAATGATTCGAACTGTCATTTGAAAATTATATACTGAAGTTCCATTTCTGAATTTTTTGTTTTGTTGTATTTAACTTGTGTTTTAGTGTGTGTGTGTGTGTGTGTGTGTGTGTGTGTGTGTGTGTGTGTTACTTGGGATTGAGCCCAGGGCCATTCTACCTCTGAGCTATATCTATTTTTTATTCTTTCTTTTGAAACAGGGTCTCACTAAGTTGTGGAGGGCCTCACGAAGTAGCTTAGGCTGGCCGCGAACTTGCGATCCTCCTGTCTCAGCCTCCCAAGTACTGGGATTACAAGCATGCCCAGTGTGTGCGGTACATTTTAATAACCTCACTAGGGCCAGTCTCCTCCTTTGTTCTCCTCTTTCCAGGTTTTTCTCACTGTTGTTACAAGTTTATTTTCCTGGCACATAGCCAGGAACCCAATAAATATTCGTGTCTCTACTATAAAGTACCAAGACGACTTTCTTCTGTGTCTCATAAATTGATTTAGAAGGCCTTGCAGAGCGCTCTCAGCGATGACAGCGTTACAGACCCAAGAGCCTGACGATTTAGGAAGACTGCTTTCAATAACACAGTGGATGCGCTGCGTTCGTGTTTTAAATACTGGTGTTATATATGTTGGGGAAATGATGAAGGTAAAAATCTCTAAGAAGAAAAAGAGAAAATGTTATTATAGTCTTAAAAAAGAAATTAAGTCAGCACTGGGTTTGTATGTGCATGTCATATACACATGTGTACACTACTCATTTATATATGCTAGAAGTTTATTCCCCTATTAAGAACAGCTACTTGGCCACCTCCCATAAGCAAGGTAGTTTGGGGTTATGACAGTGTTTTAGAGGAATTTAGAGGTCTTAATACTTTGATATTTTTGGCTTAAGGATGATGTGTTCCCCCAACAAAACGATCAAGTTTCTGAGTAGCTGAGGAGGAAGGAGGTTCATTCCTTAGGACCGTGATTCCCAAAGTGTGGTCCCCACAGACCGCCGAGGGTCTCCGAGGGTTCTCTGGGTGGTCTGCCAGCTGGTTTCTTGAAATTCTGGGGTTTGCAGCATGACAGTGCCTGTAGTCTGTTATATAGCATGGATTAATAATTACGACGTTTCTGAGTATTTTCTCAGATACCGTGCTTCCCCTGAGGAACGCAAGGTTTCTGTTTGTGGCACAGGGTGCAGGTGGAGTTGGTGGGCCAGCCCTTCACTTTCCTTCTCGTGGACTAATCCAGAGCGGCAGTGAGAGCTGACTCCTTAGTGGGGCCAAACGGTTGATACGATTCGCAGTTACTCGAGAGCTTCTCTGTGGCAACTGGAAATACTAAACTAATTTTAAAACTGAAATCACACTTTGTACACCTTAACAGAACTCTTCCGTTGGCCAGAGAAGGTGGCTCTGGGTTCAGACTGGAAGAAATTCTATCCAAGAACCTGGAATTTAAGAATCTAAAATAAGCCAGGCATGGCGGAGCACACTGGTAATCCAACATTAAGGGGCTAAGACAAGAGGGTCACGGGTCAAGGACAGCTTTAGCCACTCAGCAAGGGCTCTAGCAACCTAGCCGGATTCATTAAAAAATGAAAAAGTTCATACATAATAGTGTCTGTCTGTCTGTCTGTCTGTGTCCTTTCATTTGACAGCCTAGGGGTCACCTGGCCTAGAAGCCAAGTTATTTTTCATCTCTGAAAGTGTTCTTATCATTAAGATATGAAGGGATTTTCTGCACCATGTTTATGTTCCTGGCATGGAACCTGGCCCCTTCGCTCACCCAGCAAGCCTAGTGAGTGTGTGGTCTAATGCTCAATGCTAGGGACGCCTAATGGGCTAAGACGTGACTTCTCACCTCCGCTGATCTGGCGGAGAATGGAGGAGATAGAAAAGGAGCCCGGTGGTACAATGCCATCATTTATTTAGAAATGCTCTGGACATTCTGGGAGCCAGCGAGTTAGGGAAGGTTTGCCAAGAATCGCGAGCCTGAGCTGGATTTTGAAGGTTGACCAGGAGTTAGGTAAGCGGGATTGGGAAAGATTATTCCAGCCCGATGGGTCGGTAGATTCAAAGTTTTAGCAGCAGGACTCGTGTCGAGAGCATCTGGCCCATAGCAGTGAGAGGAGTCAGGCTGGGAGAACTCTGGACAAGGCCTTAGAACAATAGGGTGGCAGTGCGGGGACACTCGCAGCCTCCCTGCTGCTGGGCCAGCTTTACCAGAACTGGTCTCCTCTTGCGAGATGTTTTGATGGATGAAAGAGAGCAGTCCTTTTCTTGACTCATATACCTAAAATTAATAACTCCCCTTATAATTTGCATATTTCTGAGTTTCTCAGGTAGTAGAAAGTCAGCGAGTGTTTCTCAAAAGCCCTGAATTATTTGCAGCGTCTGTGCATAGAGTCAGGGTTTTTTTTTTTTCTTTTTTATTGGTACATTATAGTTTCCCGTCATAATGTGGACCATGTTTCAGGGCATATATCACACAGTACTTGGTCCCCCCCTCCCCATTTCATTTCCTACAATACCTAGTGTCCAGGTTAACAATGCTGTATTCGCATGTGTACGCGTACCTAGGTGTCCATCAACAAATAAACGGATTACAAAATTATGGGAAATACACACAATGGGATTCTACTTAGCAATATAGAACAAAATTATGTCATTCTTAAGAAGATTGGAAAGCCCTGGAGAACATTATGTTAAGTGAGATCAGCCAAGCACAGAAGGAGAAGGGACATACGTTTTCTCTAATATGCTCAAGAGCTAGGGAGTATTTGGGATACCATAAGTACTCCAGATAATGGAGGAGAGCCACAGTGGAGCCAGGGAAAAGGGGAGGGGAGGAAGAAGGCTCAGTTAAGGCAGTTTTCTTTCTTTTTTTGTTTTTTGGTTTTTTTGCGGGTCTGGGATGGAACCCCAGAGGCATTTGACCTCTGAGCTACACCCCCTGCCCAATTTTTTCATTCTTTATTTTGTTCTCACTGAGTTGCAGAGGGCCTCACTAAGTAGCTGAGCTGTCTGCGAACTGCGATCCTCTGGTCTCAGCCTCCCAAATTCTGGGATTACAAGCGTGCGCCACCATGCCCAGCAAGTCAGTTTTCTTAAGATCAAATAAAAGCTGAATTTCAGTGTCTAGCATTTCTGATTTTTTTTCTTTTCTTTCTTTTTTTTTTTTTTTTTGCAGTACTGGGGTGGAACCCATGGGCATTTTACCTCTGAGCTACACCTCAGCCCCCCCCCCCCTTTTTAATTATTTATTTTGAAACAGGGTCTTACTGAGTTGCAAAAAGCCTCACTAAGCAGATCCTCCCGTCTCAGTCTCCCGAATGCTGAGATTTTAAGTGTGTAGCATCATGCCTGGCTCTGAAATTTTTAAATTAAAAAAAAGTCTGTGACAGCTGGACTGCTGTGAATTCATCAAGTGGTACCCAAGGCACAGCTCTGTTGTGATGCTGTGCACTTAGGAATCCCTTTATGCTTTTCTCTCGCTTCAGTATATACGGTCTCTCACACTGGGATAGACTCTGAGTCACACTGAGACATTTTTACCTTTTAATTTGCCACTCCCTTTTCTTCTTTTATTTGTAACTCAAAATTGCTTGTAGTATAATGTTCTGTAGGTAGAATAAAGGAAACGTTCAGAATTTACATTTGAGGTTTTTTTTTTTTTTTTTTTTGCGGGTCTGGGATGGAACCCAGGGGCATTCGACCTCCGAGCTACACCCCCTGCCCTATTTTTTATTCTTTATTTTGAAAACGGGTCTCACTGAGTTGCAGAGGGCCTCACTAAGTAGCTGAGGCTGTCACGGACTGCGATCCTCCGGGTCTCAGCCTCCCGAATGCTGGGATTACAAGCGTGCGCCACCACGCCCGGCTACATTTGAGTTTTTTAACATACATGTAAGTCTAACTTGTTTTTTGCTGTGAGAATTTTACCTGTATTGAAGAAGGCTTGCTTAAAATAATTAACAACAACAAAACCACTTCTTTCTGTCTGTTTGTCTGTGCTGTTGTGCTTCATTTTCACGAAGAACAAGAAAATTAAACAGGTGTTAATGAAGTTAGAGATTTTTTATCTCCTTTGTGACCTCCTTGGTCTTAAATGGTTTTGTTTATTTGTTTTTAAGATATAAGGTTCTCAGAGAAATGTTTTAATAAGATGTCCAAGGAGCCATGGGCCAAGTGAACTGTATCCCACACTGCTTACTTAAATATTTAGAAAGGAGGACAGTGCCATTTCACAAAAATATGTCTTCGAACAAAATATTTAGAAAACGATACTCCTGTAATAAAAATAAATCGCTACGGGCATATAACTTACCTAGCAAGCCCCGCGAGCTGGCTTTCTCCAGCAGGGCAGCCCGGTGTGTTCCTGGTACGCCGTCCCTGTGTTCTAGGTACTTTGCACAACGTACCACTTTTGGGAGAGGCTAGATTGGGTGGATGCTTAAACAAGTTTGATGTTTCTTTGAATTTTTCTTTCTTAATAAAAATATCTGACCCACTTTTCTTCTCTGCCATGGCGTATCTGTGCACGTTAATGCTTTCCTCGTGTGTTCCTTAACGAACTTGGCCCTTCTGGAAGACAGGCTCCTGCACATTGATCTGTGAGCTTCCCCTCCCCTTGCTGCATACCCTTGCTGGAGAAGCCTCTAATCATCTCATAACCCTAAGGAGGAAGAGCTGTTATTATCCCATATTTCCACCAAAGAAACTGGAGCCCAGAAAGACATCGTTACCAAGTCCTGAGAAGACACAGATGTTTTCTCAACGTCCAGTTCATACAGGACATTTAATTTTATCTGATTTTCTGAGTTGTGACTAGGAGAGACTATTTAGATCTTTTTGTGCCCAGTGGAATACAAGAATAAGGGTCCACGTGTGGTAGTGCAGGTCTGTAATCCCCAAAGTGATGAGGCTAAGGCAGGAGGATCACAGGGTCAAGGCCAGACTCAACAACTAAGACCCTCAACAACTTAGTGAGGCGCGTTTCCAAAATAAATTTTAAAAAGAGTTGGGGGTTGTGGGCATGTTTTGAAATTTTCGTTTTGTACATTTTTTCCTTTTGACTATAAAGTTGCCATTTACTAGTCATCATTTTTTTTTTTTTTTTGAGGTACTGGGGATGCAACCAGGGGCATTCTACCTCCGAGCTACACCCCCAGCCCTATTTTGTATTCTTTATGTGGAAACAGGGTCTCACTGAGTTGCAAAGGACCTCACTAAATAGCTGGGGCTGTCCGCAAACCCGGATCCTTTTGTCTCAGCCTCCCAAGTGCTGGGATGACAAGCACAGGTTTGCGCCACCACGCCCAGCTACTCTTCATTCCTGTCGAGCACTTGTCAACACGTGGCCAGCCTCCTCCAGGGGTTTGGCTACTGCCCCCTCCCCGTTTCTCCTTTATTTCTGGTTACCCATTGTCAGCGTTGAACTTCTTGCACAGGCTAGGGTCCTTGCCCAAGGGTCCTCCCTCTACCTCCACTCAACTCACAGTGAATCCTGGGCACAGTCTTTGAGCTGCAATGTCACCGCTCACAGAGGCATTCCTTAACACTCTCCCAACGTGGGTGACTCTTGCATTCACATCTGTTCCAAGGAACTGGTTTTGTATGTCATTGCTGTGGCTTTTAAATCGTGCGCTGGTTGATAATTTATTCGCTGTCATCATGAAGGTCCTTGAAGGCAGGGACTGTGGCACTTTTACCACTACAGCACCCTCACGCCTGGCGCAGGGCCTGCTGTGTACAGGTTTCCAGTAAATATTTGTTGAATTAATGAAAACCCACTGAAGGCCAAAGCTTGTTTGAGTCTTGCTTCTGTAGGACAAGACACAAGGTAAGCTACTGGTAAAACTTGTTTTCTAAAATTTTTTTTTTTTTTTTTTTTTTTTTTTTTTTTTTTTTTGTGGTACTGGGGTTGGAACCCAGAGGCCTTCTACCTCTGGTCTATACTCCCAGATCCATTTTCTATTTCATTCGGAAATAGGGTCTCACTAAGTTGCTGAGAGCCTCACTAAGTAGCTGAGGCTGGCTTCAAACCTATGCGATCCTCCTGTCTCAGCCTCCCGAGCGCGGGGATTACAAGCGTGCGCCACCACGCCCGGCGTTTTCTAAAATTTTGAAAGAGAAGAAAAAGATGGCACATCAGGATCTTGAGGCCCAATTTCTTGCCTAGATGCCTGAGGAATGAGCCATCTTCCAAAAGGAGGAGCAGGAGAATAAGAAAATTAACTCAAATGTAATGAAAGAAAAGCCTGGGACTCACCAGGGCTTCCAGTTTAGACTTCCTTACCATCGTCAGCATATTTCATTAATTCTACATACAAAGCTGTGGGCTCCACTGCCGCTGAGCAGGATTATTGGTGAAAAGTCCCAGTCCGTTATATGAGACCAAATGAGAACATAGCGGACACACAGTGCTTGATGTGTTATTCTCCTGCTTTGCATTGGAAAGGCCAAAAGTATCCGAAGAAAACAGGACTTTGTAAATACCTAGTTTGCAAGTAAATGTCCAGAGTCCTGAGTGCTAGCTGGGCGCTGTGGTACACACCTCTAGTCTACTTGGGAGGCTGAGGCAGGAGGATCACAAGTTTATGGATAGCCTGGACTAGAGAGCTATGAAAACTAAAAAAGAATAAAAACTAAAAGAGGGATGGAGTAGAGTCCAGTCGGGGAGCACTTGCTAGTATATAGGAGTGCCCTGGGTTTAATCCCCAGGACTGCAAGGAAAAAAAAAAAAAAGTTCTGAACACTGTTTTAAGAAGGCCATATGAAAATATCTGAACAGCTAGTGTACCTAGTTCCGATTTCTGTGTTTTGCTGATACTCATCTGCATATGCAAATATAGATCGCATATTTAAAATCTAGGTTCATGTTCTTTTTTGGTTGCTGCGTTTTTGTCTTATTACATTATAGCATAACGTTAATTTTCTGAAATTCTCTATAGTTTCCAAATTCCTCCATACTATACAGTTTATGCTCTAATTGCCCTGGTAAGGGTCTATCAACTGCGGAATCCCATTGCTAGTTAAAAGTGGAAAGCGTTTATTCTCATTTCTATAAGAGTTGTACTAAGCAGAATATCTTGTGAATTTTAATCAAGAACAACAACAACAAAAACAGATCCTGCTTGTCCAATACAATTTTCTTTAACTCTGCACAGGTCAGAGTTTTGTTTTAGTTTTTGGAATAAGCTGATGGAACGAGGTTTCAGAGCAAATTCTAAATTCTTTAATATTATAGAAAATACTCAAGTCAGTCTTTGCGAACAATTGCTTTTAATTCCTGCCTTTAATTTTGGTAGCTTGTTTTTAATTTTCACATCTTAGCCGGGCGTGGTGGCGCACACTTGTAATCCCCGCGCTTGGGAGGCTGAGACAGGAGGATCGCACGGGTTCGAAGCCAGCCTCGGCTACTTAGTGAGGCTCTCAGCAACTTGGTGAGACCCTGTTTCCAAATAAAGTATAAAATAGGAGTATAGCCCCGAGGTAGAAAGCCTCTGGGTTCCACCCCAGTACCACCACCAAAAAAAAAAAAAAAAAAAAAGAGAAAGGAAAGGAGGGAGGGAGGGACCTTAAAGAATCAGCACCATGAAATATATATACCCATCAAAGTATAATGTAAAGTATGCCAACTATGTCCTTCTCAAATGAGTCTTAGTTCTCATACTAAGAATAACAGGCCTTTAAAGTGTTTTTTTAAGCCGTGCCTTCTCTTCAAATTATATATGTATAGCTTAAGTGTTATATTCACTTATCTTGAGTTTGTTGAGAAATAGTATCCTCCTAGTGTTGTAAAAACTAATTGCAGATTTTAGAGTGCAGAAGTTCTAGAATTATAAAATAACAACCAGAGGATTTTTTTCATACCCACATGCAGTATGATACGTATTCAAACATATTTTAAAACCAGAGTGGACTGAATCCCTTACCCAACCAGTATTATCAATATTTTTAGGTACAACAAAGTGGGAATTATTAAATTCTGGCAGTTTTTATCATAGTAGAATGTTAATTTCTGATTATTATGAAAAATTATGTGAAAACAAAAGAATACAATCTCAGTAGGCATAGCAACTCTAATCATTAGGCATCCCATTTTCATGAACACTTCATATCCACGATATGGGAGCTGTTGGTAGGTGCTGTATACTCACATTTTTTTCTCATTATGATTTTTCAACTTGTCCCTTATTATGTTTGTTTGTGGGATTTCAGAAAGTCTCTGAGCTTTAGGTTAAATTTCCCAAGTGACAAAATACTTTTCTGATTAGACACTTGATCCATTAAACATGAAAAATAGTTTAAAATGTTAACTGTATTAGTTTAAATGTTGTAAGTTACTTATGGAGAATTTGAAAAATATAGAGAAAAGTATAGACAATAAAGATTACCTGTGGTCTTACTATCTAGATATGATTACTCTTTAATATTTTTATATTCTAGTATTTTTCAGTAAAGAAAAACTCATGATTATTAGTATTGTTATTTGTATTGAGGATTGAACCCAGGGGTATTCTACCTCCAAGCTATCCCCCAGCCTTACTTCTATAAAACTTTTATCGTTACTATATATTACAAATTATAGTTCAATAATTTATCATTGCAAATCTCTGTTACCAGGTATCTTTTAAAACTCGTTCCCTAGTGGCCATATTATGCTGTTCTCCTATTAATGATGGTCTTTATAGTGTTTCATTGTTTTATATAACACATTCATTGTTACCAGCATTTGATTATTTTCTGATAGATACCTAGAAGACTAAATTGGATGGCAGGGCATTAAAATGTTTAGTATACAATTGAAAAATTTCCTCCAGAATATACTATCCCTATAGCACCTTCATCTTCACCTATTAGGAAGCAGAGATGGATTTCTAGTCAGGCTCTGTGCTAGTATTTTTTTTTTAATATTAACTCCATATAAAACTTCTGGAAGAAAATGGTGAAGATACAATAAGAATGAATATTTGAGAGTCTGATATGAAAAACTGTGATAGATACTGTACATGTACAATTTAGTGTCCATATCCCACCCTGAAATACAGGTGTCCCTACATCCTGATTAAAAATGCAGAAATTCAGCCAGGCGTGGTGGCTCACTCTTGTAATCCCCGTGCTTGGGACGTGGAGACAGGAGGATCGCGCAGGTTCGAAGCCAGCCATGCTGGCTTAAGAGACCCTGTTTCCAAATAAAAATATAAAATAGGTCTGGGAGTGTAGCCCAGAGGTAGAAGGGCTTCCAGGACCAGCCCCCAAAACAAACAAACAAACAAAAAAACCCCAGAAATTCAAAGTAAAAGATGTTAATCACGGAGCACAAAATCACATTACCACTGTCTGGTCTAATAGAGCCACTTATAAAATTAAATCCCATAAATTCTGAATAGAATGTTAAGACTTCTAACAGAGTCTCTAATATAACTGTTGTGTGTTTTATGAGTAGGTTTGTTACAGATCATATGAAAAATTCTTACCCAGTTTCAAAAAACAAAACATGTTTAAACACAAATACGGAAATTTATCAGACTTTTTTAGTGAGTGTATGTATGTGAGTGAGTGAGTGTGTGTGTGTGTGTGTGTGTGTGTGTGTGTGTGTGTGTGTTACTGGGGATGGAAGCCAGGGGCAGTCTCTCCCTGAGCTACATCCCCAGCCCTATTTTATTTTTTAACTTTGCAACAGGGTCTCACTAATTTGCAGAGGACCTCACTGAGTTGCTGAGGCTGGTCTTAAACCTGTGATCCTCCTCTCTGTCTCAGCCTCCCAAAAAACAGGATTACAGGTGTGTGCCACCATGACTGGCTTTTATCAGACTTTTAAAACCTCATAAAAATTGTTACTAAAACTGCTGATTTGTCTATGCCCTTTAGCGTGCTGAATATCGATTGGATAAGTTACTGGGTTTTATATACTTGGATATTAGTTTATAAGAAGAAACTATTAAATCCTAGAAAATTAGTTATCTACTAGCTCCAGGATAGTTGGGACTACTGTTTCCTCATGTTTATCTATAAAAAAAAAATCTATAAAATACTACCATTACCTCGCTAGCAATGTATAAAAATATATAAAAGAATTTAGGCATTGTGTATTCAACAGAAACGGGTTTATTTCTGTTATTATTGGTGCTACCCTTTCTTAAATTAAGTTCTGAAATGTGGGTTGACAGTTTTCATCACTGGGCTACATTGTTCCTTTGGTAGAGGACACATCCCACCTATTTCTATTTTTAAATGTTCTGAGCAGAAATATTTTAAAAACAGGACAGAAAACATTATACCTTAAGCCTTTCTGAGGCAAAGTTCAGTCCTCGCAAGATTCCCCTGAGGTCTGAAGACTCCCCTGCTGAGGGTGTCTGCTGGCTGTCTCTGTGTCCTCTTCACCCTCCTTCGCCTTCCTGGACCCAAGGCAGTCCTGTCCCCCAGTCTCTCTTGCCCTCAGCCTTCTGGTCAAATGTGCCCAGGGGGAGGCGTGGGGCTGGGGACTCTGGACGTGGGCTGATGCGGGTCAGATTGGTCATGTCCCTATGTGGTGGGCTTCTCGGCGATTCCAGGATCAGTGACTGGCTCTCCCCAGCCCACCCTTCTCAGCCTAGGTTTACCAGTGGTCTCCTGCTCTCTTTAGATCTGGTAGAAAGGGAGATAGGGTAGTGGTGGGAGGTACCACATAATCCCTGATAGTCTAAGCTCCCTCCCCCTGGGGTTTTTAAATACTTCCTGTATTTAATTTTCCCAGTTACCCAGTTATGCTTTCTTGTTTCCCTACAAGCACCTGACTGGTAAGTATATATTCAATAAATATTAATAATTCCGTATTGGATCATCCCCAAAGATACCCTAGATTTTCTCCAAATCCTGATTAAAGACCAGGAAGCTCAGTCTGATGTGCCTGTAGGCCAGAAATCCATCATGGCTACAATCTAACTCAGCATTAACTCCAGATGAGCAGGGATATTTTCTTTAGATATTTTAGATAGTGTAGAAGATGTCTGGCTTCCTTGTGCAAGGTTTACACACGTTAACATGAAACTTAATACCCTTCAACCCAGTGCAGAGGTTATCATTCTTTGATTTCCGGCATAAGCCATGGGACCTGTTTATTTTAGGATAAAACTGTTGTAGTAGTAAGTTTATTGTACATCTTAACTTAAAAAAATAATCTGTAAGCTCTGTTAGGGTTAGGGGCGAGGTCTGGATTTGCCTTCTTCCTTGTTGTTACTGTGTTCTTGTTTCCTTTTACTTCTCTTCTGATTAGGCCAATTTTCAGTTCCTGGCCCCATTACTAGCCTACACTCAGTTTTCAATAACTACTGATAGAATAGACAAACCGCAGCCGGGCCTGGTGGCGCACACTTGTAATCCCAGCATTTGGGAGGCTGAGACTAGAGGATCACAGTTCCTAGCTAGCCTCAGCTACTTAGGCTCTTTGCAACTCACCGAGACCCTGTTTCCAAAAAAAAACAAAAAAAACTAAAAAATAGGGCTGGGGGTGTAGCTCAGAGGTAGAATGCCCCTGGGTGGTTCTATCCGAGGTACAGCAAAAACAAACAAACAAACAAACAAACAAACAAACAAACCAGGGACCAGTGCTCAATTTAGTGTGGCCACTTTGGAGATTAGTATGGAAATTCCTCAGAAAAATGGGAATGAATCTACTTCCATATGACCGCTATCCCACTCCTAGATAGCTACCCAAAGGGATTGAAACTAGGCTCCCGTAGTAGCACCTGCTTATCTATGTTTATAGCAGTAGCCCAAATACGGAACCAGCGGAGATGTCCAAAATTATGGTATATACATACAGTGGAATTCTACTCAGCCACAAAGAAGACAAGATTGTTATTTGCAAGAAAATGGATGGGCCTGGAAAATATACTAAGTGACATCAGCCAGTCACAAAACATAAAGAAATGTCGTATGTTTTCATATGTGGATGCTAGGGAGAAGTTGGGATATGAAAGGCAATTCCAGGCAAAGGAGGAGAAATCCTTCTGGAGCGATGGAGGGGTCCGAAGAGAGAGAGGCGGTGGGCGGGAGACCCGATGAAGGAGCCCTTCAGTGGCCATGGTGGACACACACAGTTATCCCTGCTGACCCAGTGGGACGGGGAGAAAGCGGGCTGGGAGCTGGGGGCAGGCCCCGAGTGCTGTCTGCCTGTATGTCCCTATGACTCTGAACTTTCATCATGATGTAGGATTACAACGCACCAGTAAAAAAATTAGCAATGGGAGGGCATGTTTTTATTTTGATAAAGGATATATTGGACAAACCTTTGGTTAACGTAACTTAAAATGATACAGAAGATTTTGCAGTGTTTTTTTACTGAAAGGAGGATCAGCTAGCAAATAAGTATCTGAAGAGACCAACAATATTCCTTTTTCATAGAGAAATGCAAGTGGAAACACCACGGAGAAAGCCCTGTGTGTTTTATGGAATTGAATTAGCCTCGTATTTATTTATTTGTTTGTTTGTTTATTTATTGCAGGTTTGGGGATGGAACCCAGGGGCATTCGACCTCTGAGCTACACCCCCTGCCCTATTTTTTTTTAATTCTTTATTCTGAAACTGGATCTCACTGGGTTGCAAAGGGCCTCATTAAGTAGCTGAGGCTGTCAGTGAACCACGATCCTCCATCCTCCGTTCACAGCCTCCCGAATGCTGGGATTACAAGCGTGCGCCACCACGCCCGGCTTAGCCTCCTATTTGAATGATTGACCTTCACAGGTGTTCTAGTAAGAATGAGTCTACTGGTGGACTGAGAAGGTTGCAGCCACTTTGGGAAACAACTGGCAATTTCCTTAAGACTTGAACATCTACTTGCCCCAAAAATAAATAAATAAAGAGAATAGGCCTTGGAATCCTAATGCGTGCCTATTTCCTCTTAGGCTGACCCACAGCACTATGGCTTGAAGATTCTCCCTTCTGTAATGTCACTGTCCAGAGAACCTTGGGAAGGAAGCAAAACTAGTGCGTATTGGGTCTTTTTATATTTTAAGCATCAGAGTTTGTCTCTGCAGTTTTTTTCTTCCTCACACACACACACACACACACACACATATATATATATATATATTTTTTTTTTTTAATTTTAAATTTTTATTTTTTGTGTGGCACTGGGAATTGAACCCAGGGGCAATCTACCTCTAAGCTACACCCTCAGCCCAATTTTTTTTTTTTTTTGTGATTCTTTATTTTGAAACAGAGTCTCACTAAGTTGCAGACAGCCTCACTAAGTAGCTGAGGCTGGCTGAGAACCGGGATCCTCCTGTCTCAGCCTCCCAGCACCACGCCTGGCTCCTTCCTTGCTTTTTTTTTTTTTTTTTTTTTTAGCATACCTGCAAGATAACTGATATTACTTCTGGGTTTGTTTGTTTGTTTGTTTATTTTGGCCACGTAGTACTCTCTCCATCAAATTAAGATACTGACCACATTCACACAGAGACGGGGCAGGACTCAGTCTTCAACCTTCCTGCTCAATTCCTGGGCCTTGTCCCCGCAATCTGCCATACAACAGTTCCTGTTTGCTTTTGCCAAATTACTTAAATGCCACTTTACTTCATCCTCCTCCTCCCTAGTGGTACTGGGGATGGATCCCAGGAGCATTCTACCTCCCAGTTACACCCCCAGCCCTAGTGTGTGTGTGTGTGTGTGTGTGTGTGTGTGTGTGTGTGTGTGTGTGTGTGTGGTACTGAGGATGGAAACCAAGAGCATTCTATCTCTGAGCTACACCCCCAGTCCTATTTTTTTTATTTTTTATTTTGGAACAGGGTCTCACTGAGTTGCAAAGGGCCTCCTCACTCAGTAGCTGAGGCTGGCCGCAAACCACGATCCTCCCGTCTCAGCCTCCCAAGTTCTGGGATTCCATGCGTGCACCAGCACGCCTGGCTGACTTTACTTTATTCTAATACACATCAAGGGCCTCTTGGAAGCGGTGCATTCTTTTCATTAAGAGATCTTTATAAAATAGAAGCGATGATGGTGAGCTGGCTGCGGCTGTCCGCGGCGCCCAGGCAGCACGGTGGGGTAAGGGGAAGCGTGGTGTGCTCTGTGCTTGAGTCAGAGAGGCGAGAACGCCTCACTCGCGTGTTTGAAGGCTGGAGGGCCCTGCCTTCTGTACGTCCTTTATTTCCTCAGAATGTTACTGTGGGAGTATCGTTGGATGATTAGACTCTTGTGTCCTGATGGGAGTGAATCTCTTAACAGCAGCGCAGTTGGGCTCTTAGCAACCAAAGCTAAACATTTTCTCAGTCTCCCAAGTGATCAGTGGAATTCCTTCGCCTCGATTATATACGTTGCTCTTTCCACCTTCCCCTAGCCACGGACGAGCCATTCCTAAGCGGGGCCTTACGTATGCTCGTGCAGTTCTCTCTGCGTGCACTGTGTTATTTTGCTTGCTCTCTGGCCTGAGAGTAACATGATATAGTTACTCTCTCCTTGATCCCTCCTTAATAACCTGATAGCACAACATGGGGCTGACATCTGGACACAGAAAACCCGACTCTCATTCAGTTTTACATAGACTACGTCTGATTTGGTAAATGCTATAGACAACATATTTTAGTTTTCCTATGCAAGCATTCTTTAGATAAGGCATTTGAATAGGGGCTACTTTCTCTGACCCACTGAGGGGGAAACGTATACAAATGATCTCTATTCTTCAAAGCACGGCGCAGATGGGACTTACACAGACTGGTCTCTCTTACACACTGGTAATTATTGCATTACTATAATCCCATTTTGCAGCTGCCTTTGGTTTTCAAATGTATCTGGCATTGGATTGGGTAGAATTCTGAAAAAACCAACTCTGTCACCTGCTCATTTGTGTACCTTGGTAAACATGATGGTAAAATAAGTCATCAATGTCAAATAAGAGCCCCATCCCTTACTTCTCTCCACACGCATATGGTTAATGGGGTTGGATGGTGTTTCCACTGGTTTCCCTTCGAAAGCTGGCTCCCTAGGCGTCTCACTGGGTTGTACCATTGCTTCTTCTGATTCTTTTCTATTTCTTCTTTTATTGATGCAAAAATTTAATTATGGCCGGGCGTGGCGGCGCACGCTTGTAATCCCCGCGCTTGGGAGGCAGAGACAGGAGGATCGCGCGGGTTCGAAGCCGGCCGCGTGCGCTGGCTTAGGAGACCCTGTTTCCAAATAAAAATGTAAAAATAGGTCTGGGAGTGTAGCCCGGAGGTAGAAGGGCTTCCAGGAACCCCAGTGACACCAAAGAAAAAAAATTAATTATGGAACCAAAGTTACACTATCAGGATCAGAAAATAAAAAGAGGGCTCTTCGGCGCTCCTTTGGCCGTTTGCCTGTCTCGAGTTCCCACTTCATGAGCCTCTTTTTAACACGAGAGCTGCACACCTGGAGGTGTACTGATGTATATATCAGAGGTCACGCTGCGGTGACCTCAGAGGAGGAATTAGCGGAAGAACAGCTGGCTCTTTATCAAAAGAAGTCAAAATAGTTTTTCTCAACAGATTTAGATGAGTTACTTTACATCTTATAAGAACGTGACTTTAGGATTCACATGTGTTATGTGTACAACACACACACTATATGTATAAGTATATTTAAAGAGTAAAAACCATTAAAAACCAACACAGCCAGGCACATGCCAGTAATCCCAACTGCTGCGGGAGGGGGAACAGAAGTTTGCAAGTTTGAGGTCAGCCTGGGCATAAATGAATAAACAGTGAGTGAATGGTCGCAGGTGTAGCTCAGTGGTAGGCTGCTTCTCTGGCAGGCTCAAGGCCATTGGTGGACTCCCTATAAGGGAGTGGTGGTGGCTGGGACAGGATGGGAGTATTATACAAACATGCAAACAAATTTATCCATAGAAATTATTTATTCCAATTTTATTTATAGTAAATCATTAATACTAAACCATTGGTGCGTGGCTTGTAATGATTTTTTTTTTCTCTTTGCAGTACTGGGGATTGAGCTCAGGGACTCTCCCTCCAAGCTACCCTCCTAACCTTATTTATTATGTTTAATTTTGAAGCAGAGTCTCACTTGGTTGATGGGAGCTTCACTGCTTGCTGAAGTAGTCTTTGAACCTGTGATCCTCCTGTCTCAGCCTCCCAAGTGCAGAGATTAGAAGCGTGCACCACTGTGCCTGGCTGGTTTTGAATCTTTATAAATACTGACATTTAAAAATTTAAAATAAGTATTCCCAACTTAATTTCCATTTTCTAAGTAAATGTAAATGACATTTATTGGGTTTTTTATGCTAAGTGACATCTCACTTAATCATCGAGTGGTCATAGGTATCTTAATGCTGTTCTGAAAGGAAAAAGATCGAAACGGTTAGAGGAACTCCTGAAAGTAATGGCTTTTAAAACATATTAGTGAAGGTACTTGTGAAATGGATGTACGTAGTACAGTAGCATGGAAGTACTTTGCTAAGTTGGACCATAAGATGGAAGTAGTACTCTGATTCTCTTAGGCAGCACTGTGCTGACAGAGGAACCACACCTTCTAAGATCTCGGCAGAGCCTCGTCCTCTGCTTGCAGTTTCTTGGATCCAGCATCAAAAGCTGCAATCCTAAAATAAAAAATTGGCACTTTCTCTGTATATTCTCTCAACCAAAGGGCAAGATTAAAAAGTCTCATTTGCGCAGACCCGGCAATAGCACGTGAGCTTTCTCGTCGGGTAGCTCCCCATCAGCCTCGCCGCACTGGTCCCTGGGGTCACTTTCCTGAGCATCACGCGGGTCTGTGCGTGGTCGGGTGCAACTTGGAGCGCTCTGTACCTTGCTCCATCTGTGAAGATTTAATTCCAGATGCGTGTCTATTCTTGAATGTTACAGTGAAATCAGGTGATCTTGTGAAAATTTAGCAAGAGATCTGAAAGAAAAGGCTATTAATGCCATCTCTTATCTCTTATACTGTTGACCTTTTTTTTTTTTAAATTTTATTTTATTGGTGCACTGTATTCATACATCATAGTGGGATACAAACTTTTGTAGACATACATGCACACATCGCCCAGTCAGCCCCCACCCGATCCCCACCCCATTCTCTCCCCATCCCTCCTTCCCATGCTTGGCTTAGTGGTTGACATCTAGTATTATAGCAATTTATCCAAAATTAAAAATGATAATCTCACATAACAGTTTCATTTGTCTGCTACCAAGCGTTTGATGATTTAAAGATAGCATTTCAATATTTCTTTTTGCTTTCTTTCTTACCAGAGCATATTTTTTTCTGTTTTTTTAGGTGAAACTATCATATATTTATATATTTATTTTTCAGAAAAAAATCTATCCTAATATGGAATATGAATTCTAGATACCCAAAACGATCTTGAAAAAGAACAAAGCTAGCAGATATATATTTTCTGATTTCAAACCATATAAAGCTACAATAATTGAAACAGTGTAGTACTGTTCTAAAGGCAGATATATAGACCATTGGAGTTAAATACAAGCCTAGAGCTAAATTCTTCCCTATATTGTCAAGTTATTTTTGACAAGGTTTCCACGAACCTTTGGTGGTGGAAATAATAATCTTTTAACTAAATATTGTTGAAAAATGATAATTACATGGAAAAGAATAAAATTGGACTTTTACCTAATCCCATATACAAGTATTAACTCAAAATAGATAAAAGACCTAAATATAAATCTTAAGACTATAAACTTTTAGGAGAAAATCTGGGTCATAAAACCTCACAACATTGAAATTGGCAGTGATTTCTTGGATATGATTTCAATGGCACAGGCAACAGAAGAATATACAAACTCCCTAAAAAAATAAAAGAAAATATTGTATATCCAAAGACAATGTAAACAGAGTTAAAAGTTACTAATAGAATTGGATAAAATATTTCCAAATACTATATCTGAAGGTATATTAATATTCCAACTAGAAATCCTAAAAATTAACAACAATAAAGGCAAACAATACAACTTAGAGATAGGTAAAAGACTAACATAAATAATGAATCTCCACAGATAACCAATCTTAGTTGTCTGTTGGATGGAAACTCTTGTTTCTCTGGTTCTGGTGAGTGTTACCTATTTCTTCTTTGTAGTTAATCTCTTTGAGTATTTTCTCTAGCGCTGGTTTTGAAGACATAAATTCCTTCAGTTTCTGTTTGTCATGGAAGCTTCTTATTTCTCCATCTAATTTGATAGAAAGTTTTGCTGGATAGGAAATTTTTGGCTGGAAGTTGTTTTCTTTCAGAGTTTGGAATATGTTACTCCAAGCCCTTCTGGCTCTCATGACTTGGTTTGGGAAGTCTGGAGTGATTCTAATTGGTTTGCCTCTGAATGTCAGTTGGCCCTTTGTTTTTGTTGCCTTTAAGATTCTCTGCTTGGCTTCCACATTGGTCATTTTGACAATTATATGGCGTGGGGATCCTCTTCTCGGATCCTGTCTAAAGGGAGTTCTATAAGTTTCCTGGATCTGTGTATCAACCTCTTGCTCTATATTTGGAAAATTTTCTGCTATTACTTCCTTGAAGAGATTGTTGATCCCTTTGGTATCACTTTCTTTTCCCTCCTCTATTCCAATTATTCTTAGGTTAGCTCTCTTAAGATGGGCCCATATTTCTTCAATGTCAGATTCCTGCTGTTGGATATTTTTTTCTAGATTAGAAACTATGCATTCATTTTTGGATTGCTCATCTTCTAAGAGCGAGATTCTGTTCCCCATGTGGTCTAATCGGTTGTTTGTGCTTTGAGTTGAGGCCTTTACTTCATTAATTGCATCCTTTATCTCTTTTTGGCTCTCTCTGAGTTCTTTTCGAAGCACCTCTATTATTTCTACAGTTATTTTCCTGATTTGATCTTCTAGAAATCTCTGATTTTCTGTTTTATCAGGTTCTGATGTTGTGGGGTTGTGCACATTCATTACTCCAGTGTTATTCCTCTTTCCCATGATTTCGGAGGTTTGTGCCTTCTCTGGGTTCTTCCCTTGGGTCACTATGGCTTCACTTAAGGTGCTCTGGATCTCGAGTCTGTATTATCTCAGACCCCACTACTCCTTTACTGGGTTGTATCACAGAGTCTCCGACCCAGGGAGTCGATAGAGGCTGCTTTAAACTATGGGGGGTGCCAGGTTGCACGTTCTCCTATGGTGTGATATCTCTGCCACCACCACTCCCTCACTGGGTCAAGTCCCAGGAGGCCCAATACTGCGATTTCTCCTCTGTGGCCCGCAATTTGACTCACTGTTCTTGAGTACGCAGATGTAGCTGTACTGGACTCGGTGAATTCACTGCTGCTGCCGCCGCCGGTGGCAATATGGCGCCTCTGCCACGCCCTCGGCCATGAGGCTGGCGTGTTTTTTCTTCTCTGGTTTTGATTTCCACTCTGAATCCCTGCAGCGTGTGCTGAGCTCAGCCACTGGGAGCTTTAAATGCTGTCTGCGCCGAAAGATCCCGCCTGGCTGTTCCGCAGCGGCTCTCCTGGCTTGCTGTAGCCGTCCGTTGAGTTCGCCGCTGCCGCCGGCAGTATGGCGCTGCTGCCGCGTCCTCGGGCGCGTGTGTCTCCTCTGTGGCCCTGAGCTCTGTTCTCAGTCCGCTTTCTCTCTGGAGCCTGGTGGTTTTTTTTGTTTTTCTGGTGATGGTGTTTTCTGGCTATGAAAGGCGCTCTTTTTGTGGTAATGGAGATTGGTTGTTAGCGGGACTCTTAAGCCCCGCTTTTCTCGGTCGCCATCTTCCCGGAAGTCCCCTACTGTTGACCTTTGAAGGAAAAAGTAACAGCGACCACTCTTTAGCCTATTTATTTATTTATTTATTTATTTATTGGTACTGGGGTTCCTGGAAACCCTTCTACCTCCGGGCTACACTCCCAGACCTATTTTATACTCTTTTTTTTTTTTTTTTTTTGGAAACAGGGTCTCTTAAGCCAGCACGGCTGGCTTCGAACCTGCGTGATCCTCCTGTCTCCGCCTCCCAAGCGCGGGGATTATAAGCGTGAGCCACCACGCCCGGCTCTTTAGCCTTTTTAGAAATGTGAACAGAGGGGTGTGGACGAGGGGGTCAGATGTGCCAGGACATGAACAGAGAAAGAAAAGCCACATGGACGAGGAAGCCACACACTCTTGGGGCTACCCAAAGACTCTGCTCGTGAAATTTTAAGAAACTCAAATGAAATCTTTATCTTTGGACTTTTCCCCTCATCTTCCTTTTGGTGCTTTTATTGGTGCATTACAGTCTCACATCATAACGTAAATCACGTTGACGATGACTCACGCACGCAGTCTTGGCGCCCCCTCCCCCCTTCTGTCCCTCCATCACAGTACCCAGATTGACCTCGGTATGTATTCATATGAATACACACAGTCTATGGTAGAGCTTCTGTTAATGAACCCAAGTCTTCCTCTACCCTTAACCCTTGTATCTCCTCCCTGGCTCCCCGAGGTTTCTCTCATCATCATCTGGAGTCCTTCTTGTATCCCAATTACTTCCTATTCTGCACATATTAAAGAAAACATATGCCGGGTGTGGTGGCGCACACTTGTAATCCCAGCATTCAGGAGGTGGAGACTGATTCTCAACTGAATATGAGGATGCCATAAATATATGCAGTTAGAGACATACAGATCTTAAAAAAAAGTATTTTTGCTCAAAAAATGGTTAGAGGTATATTTCAGCTGTAGCCTACTACTGGAGGGTGTGTGTGTGTGTGTGTGTGTGTGTGTGTGTGTGTGTACGAGAGGTTGCATTTTGAGTTCATTTTGGATAATTCTCTATTTAAAAAGAAAAAAAAATCAATATTCTCCAAATGAACATAAGAGCCAGAACCCTTATATCAGTTACGATATCACAAATAAAATTAGCAAGACCCTATTTCAAAATTAAAGAAAAAAAAGGGATCATTGCTAGTTAATCTCAGGTTTAATCCCTGGAACCACAGAAAATACATACATACATACATATATACATACATACATACATACATACATACATACATACATAACAGGAAAACATTACCCATACCTAAGAAAATACAGTCAATAGAGGCTAACTCCAGATGCTGGAATTAATAGAGAATTAATAGAGATTCTAAAGCATCTATTATAATTATGCCCAAAGACTAAAAAGGAAAGTTCCAGAGAAGGTGTTCTACTAAAATAAGGAAGCAAAAAAAGAAAGAGCAAACACCGAATTGAAGAAATAAGGGCTGCGAACACAAGTAGAAGCCGTCTAGAGGGCTCCAAGGGAGATGGCTCATCAAACACAGAGAGAAACAAATACAACGCCACGCGTTTGAAACCATCGAAGTTCTGGTATGAAGGCATATTAGGTTCACAAAAAAAAGTCAGAAAAAAAAACACTAAGGCTGTTATTAAGTACTAGGGCAATCAAGAAAAATTATTAGAGAAATCTGATCAAAGTGGCCGACCTGTTAACAATGGTTATGTAGTGATAATAGTATAAACGCTGATCCGTAGTTTAACCAGAAATTACAATTTATAAGTAAGATCAAAAGGGGAGGAAAAGATGATTAAATTTGGGGAGTCCAAGAAAACGGAATCATTTCAATTCTCATAATAAGTCAGTTGACAATATGAAAAGCATCCCAAGTTTATTTCCGATATGGAGATAAATAACAGGAAAAGCTCAAAAAGCTGGAAGTGGCTGCTACTGAAAGTAAGATTACAGACTGGTGGGATTGCAGCCAGGCACCACCACCAGTCATTGTGAAACTTAAATTTTATTTGACTTTTAATGGCATATATGTTGTAATTTAAATTAAAACATTGAAATTAGAGTTTGATACCTTTTACTTCCTACTTTAAAAAATTATTTGGTTCATTGTAGTCATACTTTTTTTTTTTTTTTTTGCAGTACCCAGGAGCATTCTATCTCCGAGCTACACCCCCCCATTCCTATTTTTTATTCTTTATTTTGAAACAGGGTCTCACTGAGTTGCAAAGGGCCTCACTAAGTAGCTGAGGCTGTCCTCGAACTGCCATCCTCCTGTCTCAGCCTCCCGAATGCTGGGATGAGAAGCGTGCGCCACCTTGCATGACTGTAACTCATCCACCTTAATGGGATACGAGACGGTGGAGGCACACATGCACACATCACTCGTTAGCCCTTCCCCGTTCCCACCCAGTCCTTCCCCCTCCCTCCATCTCATGTTCAGCTTAGTGATCGGCTTTGATATGTTTACGAATGTACATCATGTACATCGGAATTTCCCCGTCCCCCCTCGCATCCCCCTCAGGTCCCCTGATTTGCTCATCTCTGCTTTCTCTTTGTATAGTGTACCTCCCATGACCCTTTTTCTCCCTGGCTTCCACATATGAAGGAGCGCATCCGATTTCTTACTTTTTGTCACCGATTGATTTGATATTTTAATATACTTTTATTAATGCACTGTAATTCTCCATCATGAGGAGTTCTGCGTGATAGGAGCAGACGTGTACACAGCACTTAGGGTGCTTTCCCCTGGAGACCACCCTGCTCCCCTTCCTCATACCTGTTACTGAGATCGGCATCGATAGTTTTGAACATGTACATAACACTATTTGAAGTGTTTCCTTCCTACCCACTTGTAACACAGTGGCTGGTACAAACTGGGCACTCAATATATGCTAGCTACTATTACGAAAATTATTAATTCTCTAATGCTCATTATAGGCACAGATTACCCATTTCAAACGAAAGAGAATCTATAAACCTGCAAATGTAGACAAGTTATCTGGTATCGCTGAACTTCCACAACTCAGGGCTAGCGCTATGCCCGGAGCCTGGATTTTCTAATCTCAACTTTCCTCAGCCTCTTTGTGGAGGATTCAGAGAAGACCTTCGAGGCTGTCTGTGCTGGCAAATACGGCTGCCCTTTCCTCACCTAGCCTTTTATAATTCGACCTGGCCACTAGTCCATGCGTCATAGACATATGGCGAGAAAGACGAACAGATCATCTTGGGCCCAGCGACGGCCTAACCTAAGGTTCTGCCTTGTGATACCACCTACCTACCCACTGCGCCTACGTTTGTCTCTTCATCATGGAAAAGAATGAAGAATCTGAGTGTCGGAGAACTGAGGGGTCCATTCCAGATTCATGTTGCTAAGGAACAACAAAGCCCAAAGATACAGGGATCAGTGGTCCCCAACCAGGAGCGATTCTGCTCCGAACCGTTCTTCATCCATTTCCTGGTGATAGTCTTTGCGAACTGACATTTGGGGAGTGTGATCCAGGTTATTTATACATAGTACGGGTAAACCATCAATTAGTTAGGAATGCATATTTATCCTGATTCTTTCTGAGCATGAGCAACATTATGTCTGTGTATATTGTTCTTCAATTTTTAAATCACTATTCTTCATTAAATGAAGTGCTGTCCCTGGCTCTATGTATATGATCAGATAAATGCATGTGTGATCCACATTCTTCTCCACACAGATTGCCTAAGTTTTAGACCCTGATAGAAATGTTTCTTATTTCAAAAAAGATGTGTACATATATTTCCCTGATGCTCTTCCAGCTTTTAGGGGGAAAAAAATATGTTCCTACCTGCTGAAAACTATAAATTTTCTTTTTGGAAAGATACATCATCTTGTAAAAAAACCTTTTCCTTAAGATTTCTTTTTAAACGGTTCTCAGTTAAATTTAAATTTCTATATTTAGGTAGGATTATGTTTATATACCAACCACCAGTATCCAGGAAATTCAGTGGTAAAAGCGGACACATGGAGGTTTATAATCTGTTTCGTAGCCTGTGTATTTAAAGAAGGGTTGAAGCTTACTTAGCAAAATCGCTTAAACATTCAAGCAGGATTTCTTTAGCACAAACGCACTATTTAATTTCATTTAATTGTTAAGATAACAGCGGGCTGCTTTTTAAAAATTAGTTCTCAAGAATACGTGTTAGATTTATTCCTTTGAAAGAAGGCTGCGTTTGGAACAGCTTTTATATGTCAATATTTTTATAAAATTTCAGATTGGCTCAAGTTGGTAGGGTACAATCAGCAGGCTTTGCTTGATCAAATTTGGAAGACGTTACAGGCACATTTTTGTAGTGCTTTCTCCAACATCTTTATTTTTTTCAGATGGATGTATTTTATGTTCCTTCCAACTAATCAAAATAAGAAACTGAGTTTGCCTTTGCCAAAAAAAAAGGGGGGGGGGAACTATCGTTTTTCACATTCTTTTATTTTCCAGGTCATTTTCAAGTAAGATTGTGTTTCTAGGGCTTCTGAATTCTTAACAACGCGACTCTATAGACACAGGGACGCAGATGAGCCTTTCAAGGAGAATCTAACTTTGCCCGCAGTATGTTTTGTGTTGTGCATTCCGGATACAGTTCACTTTTTGTGTGCATGTGATTAGTGTGGAAAGAAATTAATGCAGTCCAGTATTATGATTTATGGACTGAATCCTTTCCCAACTGAAGACTTGCCAAAACTAAAAGCATTTTTTTCCCTTTGGATATTAGAAACAGCTACTGTATTTGTTGATCTTTTAAAGTTCTGAATGGGCCTATTTCAAATCATACCAGCATGGGAGCTCAGATTAATAATATACTTATTCAACTAGTGATACTGACTGAAACCATTGCTCACAAGGCTATGAAGTATAAAATTTCATAAAATTATTTTCAGGTGCATTAATGCATTTCTGGAAGCTGTGTATGATTTTTCTTCTGCATGAAAGAAATCAAGGATTTCTGTTTATTGTATCAGTTACAGGTGGGATCATAAGTTAATTTAATTGCATTTTTGGTATCTTTTTGTGTATCATATGGTATTTTGCTTTTAAAAGCAGTAATGTGATTGCTGGTTTATCCCCAAAAGTTTTTAACTTTTAGTATATTCATCTCTCCTGAGACATCATGATTGTACTATGTTTAATTTATATCATTGGGAAAAATTTCTAAATTTTCTCTGTCGATAGTTGCAGCAGGCTGCTGGAGTTTCTCAGCTGCGAGGAGCAAGGGTGATCTCTCCTGAAGACCTTCTCTTTTTGATGCGCAAAGATAAGGTAATATAAAACAGTTGCATTGTGTTAAAAATGCTAGGCCTGGTGCTTACTTGAAGTCACACAAAGAAACTAAGAATCTGTGTATGCTTCAAATTATCCCTGCGCTTGGGAGGCCGAGACAGGAGGATCAGGTTCGAAGCCAGCCTCAGCTACTGCGTGAGGCTCTCAGCAACTTAGTGAGACCCTGTTTCCAAATAAAGTATAAAATAGGTCTGGGAGTGTAGCCCGGAGGTAGAAAGCCCCTGGGTTCCACCCGCAGTACCACACACACACAAAAAAATTTTTTTTTCTGAATTATAACTATCAAACTGATGTTTTACTATTCATAGTTTACACGGTAAGTTTAATGGGTGTATACAACAGAATTGATTCTTGTAGAGTCAAAGGCGGTTATGTAAAATCTGTGATAAGACTCCGTATTTGTGTAGACATTTGCATTGCTATTATTTATTTATAATAAATTGCCAAATACTGACTTTATGCTTTCTTCTTAGGATATAAATGAGTAGCATATTTATTGTTTTTCTCATGTTACATCTTAATATCATCAGGATTATAGTCTTTCATAGAGTAATTTTTAACTTTAAATCCAAACTTTACTCTGTGACACTGGCTCATTGGAGAAAAACAAGTCACAGTGAATATATCACGAGCATAAATCTATAACACAGTTGGTATTTGTGTCTAATTTCGTGTCATAATTATTTTCCATGAGTAGTTGAAAATATGCTATAACGTTTTACAGGTTTGGGTTTAATGGTCACTTAGTTATAAGATTAGGATCTGTTTTAGGAAGTTCTGTGTGATTACTTGAAGAAGTATGTTAAGGCTTAACAGATTTTCAAGGTTTTGTGATGAGTCAGAGGCTGAAGGAAGGGTTCTGCCCTGGATGAGGCACATGCCATCAAATGTGGAATGGCCAGGTACGAGGGCCCTCACTGGCGCACTGGCGCAGTCAGCAAGGCCAAGTGTAATTGATGGCTGGCTCTGGAAATGGGTGAGAAGGAAGGATTCATAGACAGCGAGGAATAATAATGTGCAGGGTCTGTGCACCTCTCCTTATACCTGGAGGAATCTGGAGGAGGAGGAGGCGCCCAGCACTGTGCAGCAGGCGCCTCGAGGAAGAGCCTGGGCCCCTGTGGACAGAGCAGGGCAGATTCCTTAGGAGGCCCCTGGGAGCCCGGAGCAGTGGGACTTTGTGTCACGTCAACAAAGACATAAGCAGATCAGATAGTCTACATCAACACTTACCCTTACCATTTGAAGAAGTCAGAAATTTAAATTATATGAACACATGAGGAATACATCCCACCTGAGACTGTTCTACTGTCCAGGACTCTTAAGCAGAATCTTTTTATCCACCAAGAACAGAGCTCTGATGTGATAATTGTCAGTTTTCTCAACTTTCCCAACATAAGTATTTTATTTGTACACTGACATGTTTCAAAAAGAACTTAAAGGAAGTCATATAGGTCAAACATGAGACAAAATAAATTAAAGTAATTAATGGAAACAGAGGAAAGTGCAGACAGAGGTAATGGAAAGCTTTTTAATAGCCCCATTTTATATTAAGGAAGCGTTTATTGGCTGCTGTGTTTGGCGAGGTGCACCGAGCGGTTTCCCGAATCTCATGAATTCCTCACAATGCACCTGCTAAGTAGGCACTGTTCTTACTTTGTAAATAAATTAACTGAGATTCAAAGGTTACGTCATATTTCTGGCTATGCTAAGCTTTAATAAGAAAGCTGTTTTTTAATTTCATTTTTTTCTACATAGAGAAAAGAAATGATTGTATTTTGTCTGTGTCTCCACATTGTTAGAAAGATCACATCATACACACGTAAAAGTGCTTTGCACAATGCCTCGTTTATAAGTCAATTTTTAAAATAAAATTTCACCTCAAAAGTGTCCTAGAAATTCTACAGCAAAAGTGCAGTTTATTAGTATAGGGAAAGCAATATTTATCACAATCTTGTAAAAGAATTTAAATTTTTATAAGATCCATAAAAAAGCAATTATTATCATCTGGGAACATCTGGATACTCCTGAGTAAAAAGTGCTTTAAAAACGACTTAGACTTTAGCTTTTACGTTTAATTTGATGACAACATTCTTAGTGCGCGGAATGATGCTATGGATTGCCAGGTCTTCCTTCCCCAAATGACCCTGGGGTGCTAATTTATGAAACTTAGTCTCGTCATAGTCGTCTTTATTAAGGAAGTGAGTATGTCTGTGGATTTACTTATTGACTTATTTCTTGTTTTTAATAGAAAAAACTTAAAAGACTGCTGAAGTACATGTTCATCCGAGACTACAAATCCAAGATCGTCAAAGGCATAGACGAGGACGAGCTTCTAGAAGGTAACAAAGACCAGTGTCCTGTACATCGCCGCCCATTTGATACTCCAGCAATTCTTAAGGAGCTTAGTTCCCGGGAAGCAGTCCTGCACATGAATTAAGTGTTTCGTTTTATGAAATGCATGAGGAAGACAGGCTGGGAGCCAAACAGACCTGGATTCCAGTCAGGCCCCTCGCTCCTTTCCCTGCCTGTGACCTAGAGGGGCAGTTTTCTCATTTCTGGGAAAGAAATTATACTAATTAATGTGTGGGGTGCTCAGGAGAGAGAGTTCAACATGTCCAAAGCACCTGAGCCGGGCGTGGAGGCGCACACTTGTCATCCCAGCATCGGGGAGGCTGAGACCGGAGGATCTCGGTTCATGGCCAGCCTCAGCTACTTAATGAGGCCCTCTGCAACTCGGTGAGAAGACTAAAATATAGGGCTGGGGGTGTAGATTGGAGGTAGAAGCCCCCTGGGTTCCATCCTCAGTACAGTTAAAAAAAAAAAAAAAAAAAAAAACACAGCACTTGATACATTCCTGCCGCTGAATAGCTTGTAGTTGCTGATACTAAGCTTAAGAAGACCTGGAAACTCAGACTGCTAAGACAGTGTGCTAAAATGAGAATATTAGTCTTAGTAGCCTCCTTACTTATTTCAGTATTTCTTCTTTATCTTCACTTATTGGACACCAAGGCCGGGCGTGGTGGCGCACGCTTGTCATCCCAGCATGTGAGAGGCTGAGACAGGAGGATCTGGGTCCATGGCCAACCCCAGCTACTGAGTGAGGCCCTCTGCAACTCAGTGAGGCCCTGTTTCCAAATAACGAATAAAAGAATAGGGCAGGGAGTGTAGCTCTGAGGTAGAATGCCCCTGGGTTCTATTCCCAGAACTGGAAGAAAAAGAGAGAAAAAAAAAAGGACACTAGGACATTTTTTAAAACAGTTGGCATAAGTGATAAGATAAACTAATCAGGCAAAACACATCTAATCCTGAGATGGGGCTTTTCAAATGTCTATATGAGGAGCATGGCGACTCTCTTCCAAGTAAAAATACATACATACATACATACATACATACTATTACATAAATAAAATACATAAATAGAACACATAAAATACAAAAAATGAATGAATAAATAAATAAATCACTTAAGGGGATAGAGGAAATGGAGAAATGTGTAGTGAGGGAACTTACCAGCTGTTTCTCAGAACAGCGAAGGCTCCTGCAGGGGACCGCGCCCTCCGCCCCCTCGCTCTGGCCCCTGCCCCAGCTCAGTGGGATGGAAGCTCCACTCTGGGGAAAGGTGGCCTAAAATATCGGGCTGTCAGCTCACATTTAAGAAAACAGTTTCAGTGCAGGAAGAGCACGAGGTTGGCTCAGCAGAAGCTCTGGTGCGGACGGGCCCAGCTGACGTGACTGCGGTTTCTCACGCATCTTCTGCTCAGAGGGTGAAAGCAGACCTGGCAAGCTGAGAATCCTCAGTCCTGGCCATCCAGTCCAGCTCACTTACAGGGAACCGTCCTGCATGCGAGCAGGGGCAGGGGCAGGGCTGGGAGGCTACAGCGGCCTTCCCTCGCAGGCCTCTGCTGTTGGACCACAAGAGCTCCAGAGGGGACCAGCTGCTCCCACTGCACTCCAGGACGGTGGTGCCAACACTCAGCACCGGGAGAGGGCAGGCCTTGGCAAAGCGCTCTGAAGTGCTCCCCAAGGTGCTCTTTGGAACAAAGCTTGTGGGAGTTCTAGCAGAGGGCCTCCTGGTAAGGCAAAAGGCAAGTGGAGATCCTGGTAGTGAGTATTAAGAGGAAGATCATAATCCCAGAAGAGGAGTTATCCAAAGAGTGGGCCGGCCAAGCGCTAAGGACAGGAAATGGGAAAGATAACGCTAAGTAGAACCATCCCCGGATCATAGCAACCCCTGAGTGCTGGACCATCTTGACCCTGCTAAGGGGCCCAGCAGTATTGAGACGAGTGTGAAGAGCAGTTCATGTCCAGGGGTGTTATTCAAAACAGTAGCAGAATCAGCTAACGCTCTCAGATGCTTACAGCTGTGTGTGATGCCAGTCAGAAGCAAAAAGGGGAGATCAGGGACAACAACAGCTAAAGACAACTTGAGGGAAGTCATCCCTGAGGATGGGGAGAATCCACGCTCAAGGCTGCCCCCCGAGGAGCGCCCGGAGAAGGGTGTGCTGCAAGGACATTGCACCTCCCCATGTCCCCAGGGTGTAGACACCTCAAATGGCACATCCCAAGACAGGGAGGAAACTTATCTAGGGTGACTACAATACAGTATCTAAAATGGCCATTTTCAACAACAAAATACTGTACATGTAAAGACATCAGTGTGATCCATCAGGAAAGGAAAGCAAAAATGCAGACACTAGAAATCACCTTTCAGGGGCCCAGACTTTGGCTTCAGCAGACAAGACCTTCCCTGTAGCTACTGTAGCTACATGTAGCCATTGTAAAAGTGTTCAAATGACTAAAGGAAACCATGTGTAAAGAAGGTGGTCATGTCTCACAAAATGTAAAGTATCGATGAAGAGACAGAGTTTATTATCAACAAATGTAAGTTATGGGATATAAAAGTACAATGGCCAGAATCAAAAATGCAGTAGAGGGGCTCAACAGGAATTTTGAACTGGCAGAAGAATGAATTACTAAACTCAAAGGAATCAATAAAAATTATGCAATCTAAAGAAAAAGAAAAAAAGCAGGCATGGTGGTAAACACCTGTAATCCCAGTATTTGGGAGGCTGAAACAGGAGGATCTCAGGTCCAAGGCCAGCTTTAGCTATTTTATTTTATTTTATTTTATTTTATTTTATTTTATTTTATTTTTTGGTGGTTCTGGGGTTCCTGGAAGCCCTTCTACCTCTGGGCTACACTCCCAGACCTATTTTTACATTTTTATTTGGAAACAGGGTCTCCTAAGCCAGTGCGCACGGCTGGCTTCGAACCTGCGCGATCCTCCTGTCTCTGCCTCCCAAGCGGGATTACAAGCGTGCGCCACCACGCCCGGCCAGCTTTAGCAATTTAAACCCGTTCATTTTTTTTAAGTGAAGGGTGTAGTTCAGAGGTAAAACACCCCTAAATTCAAACCCACCAAGAACAAATAAGTATACAAATAAGTAAATAAATAAATAAATAAATAAATAAATAAATAAAAAGGAAAGAAAGAAAAAAGAGGAGAATGCAGAAAAACTAGCAGTTTCATAGAACTAATGTGTCACCATCAAGTGGTATGTGGTTAGCAGAAGGCAAAGACAGCAAAGAAGGAACCAAAAAAGTATTGAAATAAATAATTTCTGAAAACTTGTCAAATTTAATAAAATGATTAGCCTATACATCCAGCCGTCTCGACAAGAGGCAATAGGATGAACTCCCAGAAGTCTACACGGATGCACATTATCATAGCAAAGACTAAGGGAAGCCCTGCGCCCACAAGTCGGCATTGGAAGTGAGCCCTCGGGAAGTCACTGGGTCATAAGGATGGATCCCGCGTGAATGGGTGGTGCCCTTCTAAGAAAAGACAAAGGATTTGCTTTCCCTTGATCCCATGGCAAGAGGCTCCTGCAAGCCACGGAGCAGCCTCTGTCTTGGACTTCCCTGCATCTGGACCTGTAAGAAATGCCTGCTTTTTTATCTGTCCATTCTGTGATAGACTTGTTATGCCTGAAAGGACTAATCTGAATCTGTGAAAAACCCCAGACCACAATCAAGATTAAGACAAAGATGCCTACTTGAGCCAGTCATTTACAACATTGTGCAGGAGGTTTTCAGCAAGGTGCTTAGGCAGAAAAAGAAGAAAGAAAAAAAAGGACATGCCAATTGGAAAGAAAGAAGCAAAATAATTTTTCTTTCTTTTTCTCTTTCTTTTCTTTTCTTCCTTTCTCTCCTTCTTTCTTTCTTTTGGGGTACTAGGAATGGAACCCAGAGGCATTCTACTTCAGAGCTACACCCCAGCCTATTTTTTATTCTTTATTTTTTTCTTTTCTTTCTTTTTTCTTTTTTTTTTTTTTTTGGTGGTACTAGGGTTCCTGGAAGCCCTTCTACCTCCGGGCTACACTCCCAGACCTATTTTTACATTTTTATTTGGAAACAGGGTCTCCTAAGCCAGCGCGCACGGCTGGCTTCGAACCTGCGCGATCTTCCTGTCTCTGCCTCCCAAGCGCGGGGATTACAAGTGTGCGCCACCACGCCCGGCTCCATTCCTATTTTTTATTCTTTATTTTGAAACAGGGTCTCACTGAGTTGCAGAGGGCCTCACTAAGAAGCTGAGGCTGACTGCGAACTGTGATCCGTGATCCTCTGGTCTCAGCCACCCGAATGCTGGGATTACAAGCGTGCACCACCACGCCCAGCTCAATTCTTTTCTTTTTAATGTGTGGTACTGGGGATTGAACCCAGAGACAATCTACCTTCTAGCTATACCCTCAGCCCAATTTTATTTCTTACGTGGAAACAGGGATTTGCTAGGTTGATGAGTCTCCCTACTTGCTGAAGCTATCTTTGAACCTGTAATTTCTCCTGTTTCAGACTCCCAAGTACGGGGGATTACAGGTATGTGCTACCATGTCTGCCTAAGTAAAATAACTTTTATTTGTAGATTACATGACCTTATATAAAGGAAATTCTTAAGATATCCACTAAAAATACTTTTGACAAATAGTCAAATAGAGTGAATTTTCAGGATAATTATGTAAGTAGATGAAAATCAAGTGTAATTCTATAAACTAGCAGATGCAGTCCAAAAATGAAATTAAGAAGATAGCGCCAGGGTGTATTCATTCGAGTCACCCCTCCATGCCAGTCTGGTATGGAGCTGTACCTATCCTCTGTATTTCTATCTTTTTAATAAACTTCTTTAAATCTTCAAAAAAAAAGACAATGCCTTTTATAGCAACATCAAAAAATATTTTGGAATAAATTTTACCAAAGACCTATAAGATTTATACATTGAAAACTATAAAATATTGTTGAAAGAAAGCCTCAGTGAAAACAGAAAGATGTTCTGTGTTCATGGATTGGAGTATATTGTGTTAAGGTGATACTATTCCCCAACAAGCTACAGAATCCCCCTGGGTTTTATAGAAATGGCAGACTAATTTTATCATTCATATGGAACTGTCCGATTCTGGCACAGAAACGACCCATTTTCTCAGCTATCCACGACTCAGAATAGACAAAACAATCTTGACAAAGAGCACAGAGCACACTTGGACGACTCATTCTGACTGATTCCAAAGCTTCCTATACACTGACGGTCATCAAGACGGGATGCAGCTCGCAGGAGGAGAGACATATTGGTCAATGGCAGAGAGTGAAATAGAAAATCCAGAAATTAAGCTTCACGTTGGGCTCAATTGATTTTGACAAGGGTTTCAAAGCAACTTAATAAGAGAAGAATAATCATTTCAGCAAATGGTGCTAAATGCACTAGTGAACTGGTTATCTACATAAAAAAGAACGAATTTGGCCCCTTGCTAACACCGTACACAAATAGCTTGTACACCTCATAGATGAGCTCAAACTATGCAAAAGCCGTGAAAAGAAATACAGGAGCAAATTTTATGATACTGAGCAAAGCAAAGCATTCTGAGATATAATCCAAAATTTCACAGAACACTCTCAAGCATATGAAAAGAGAACCCACAGAGGGGAATGAAATTTTGCAGCTCATGGACTTACTAAGGAACTTGCTTATAGGGTGTGTAAAGAACTCTTACAGCTCCAAAATAAAATGATAGTGCAGGTTGGATGAGAGACATTTCTCCAGAGATTTACTGATGGCCAGTAATACTGGAAAAGAGCCTTGACATCAGTAGCCATCAGGAAAATGCCCATG